>NW_017202487.1:0-6358 GCF_001704415.2 Capra hircus
GGGACCCGCTCTGGTGGCTTCAGGAAAGGCCAGTCCCCATGGAGTTGCTCGGGGGCCTCTCGGATTCTCCTCCCGTCGATGCTGGGGTGTAAGACCTTGTTTGGAGTCGGTGCCGGAACCTGAGATTCCTCTCCAGTGCTGACATGGATCTTGGGGTACTTCTGGAGTCTCTCCAGGGGAGTCAGTCCTCGTCTCGAGTGGGGCATGCACGTGTGCTATCCTCCCCAGCTGTAGCAGCAGTGTCGCGCTTCCCTTCGCGTGGATCAAGGGATCTGTGGCTTTCCCTCGTGGCTTTCCCAGAGGCTTTCCCCCGAGGCTTTCCCACAGGCTGTCCACGTGTCACCGTGGTGTGAGTCGATCCCTCGGCTTGAAAGTAGAGAAGCAGTGCAGGGAAAACAGGTTGCCCTGGAATGGACTGAGACATCTGGGGACTCTGGGAATGGTGGCACGACTCTGGAGTTCCTCTCGCCTTTCCTGTGGAGAGCGCCTCCTCTTGAGAAGCGACGGGAACGCGGGGAATTCTTTCCCCACACGCAGGGAAAGGATCCTCCTCTCGAGCTAGGAGGCGGAAACGGGGCTCCTCTGGATGTGGCCGGGAGTCTCGTGCTTCCTCTCGAGTGGAGACGGGTATGTCGGGGAACTTCTTGAGTTGCAGCAAGGGTGTGAAGGACCCTTTGGAAGTTCCAGATGTCACATGTGATTAGCCTCGAGACGCCTCAGTGGAAATGGGCCTCATCTCGCCTGGAGGGGAGAACTCCTGGATTTTCTCGAGTTGCGGCAGGTGCTCTCGACTTACGACGGGGATCTCAGGGACCCGTTCTGGTAGCCTCAGGAAAGGCCAGTGCCCCATGCGAGTTGCTCGGGGGCTTCTCGGGATTCTTCTCCGTCGAAACCGGTGCCTAAGACCTTGTGTGAAGTTGGTGCCGGAACCTGAGGATTCCTCTCCAGTGCTGACATGGATCTTGGGGTACTTTTGGAGTCTCCCCAGGGAAGTCAGTCCTCGTCTCGAGTGGGGGCATGCACGTGCGCTTTCCTCCCGAGCTTTAGCAGAAGTATCACGCTTACCATCGCGTGGATCAAGGGATCTGTGGCTTTCCCTCGAGGCTTTCCCAGAGGCTTTCCCACGAGGCTTTCCCACAGGGCTGTCCCACGTGCCACCGTGGTGTGTGTCGATCCTGGCTTGAAAGTCCAGGCAGTGCAGGGAAAACAGGTTTCCCTGGAATGGACTGATACATCTGGGGACTCTGGGAATGGTGGCACGGACCCTGGAGTTCTCTCTCGCTTTTCCTGTGGAGAGCGCCTCCTCTTGAGATGCGACGGAACGCCGGAATTTCTTCACGAACACGCAGGGAATGGATCCCTCCTTTCGAGCTAGGAGGCGGAAACGGGGCTCCTCTGGATGTGGGCGGGATTCCTCGTGCTTCTCTCGAGTGGAGACGGGTATGTCGGGAACTTCTTGAGTTGCAGCAAGGTGTGTGAAGGACCTTTGGAAGTCCAGATGTTAGTGGTGATTAGCCTCAGACGCCTCAGGAAATGGGCCTCATCTCGCTGGAGGGGAGAACCTCCTGGATTTTCCGAGTTGCGGCAGGTGCTCTCGACTTACGACGGGGACCTCAGGGACCCGCTCTGGTGGCCTCAGGAAGGCCAGTCCCCATGCGAGTTGCTCGGGGCCTCTCGGCATTCCTCCCGTCGATGCCGGGCCTAGATCTTGTGTGGAGTCGGTGCGGAACCTGAGGATTCCTCTCCAGTGCTGACATGTATCTTGGGTACTTCTGGAGTCTCCCCAGGGGAGTCAGTCCTCGTCTCGATGGGGGCTGCACGTGGCTTTCCTCCGAGCTTAGCAGCAGTGTCGCACTTCCCTTTCGCGTGGATCAAGGGATCTGTGGCTTTCCCTCGAGGCTTTCCCACGAGGCTTTCCACGAGGCTTTCCTTTCCCACAGCGCTGTCCACGTGCCACCGTGGTGTGCGTCGATCCTCGCTTGAAAGTGAGGCAGTGTGGGAAAACAGGTTTCCTTGGAATGGACTGAGACATCTGGGGACTCTGGAATGGTGGCACGACCCTGGAGTTCTCTCGCCTTTCTGTGGAGAGCGCCTCCTCTTGAGATGCGACGGACGCGGGAATTCTTTCCCGAACACGCAGGGAAAGGATCCTCCTCTCGAGCTAGGAGGGAAAGGGCTCCTCTGGATGTGGGCGGACTCTCGTGCTTCCTTCGAGTGGAGACGGGTAAGTCGGGGAACTCTTGAGTTGCAGCAAGGGGTGAAGGACCCTTGGAAGTTCCAGAGTTAGGTTATTAGCCTCGAGAGCCTCAGCGAAATGGCCTCATCTCCCAGAGGGAGAACCTCCTGGATTTTCTCGAGTTGCGCAGGTGTCTCGACTTACACGGGGACCTAGGACCCGCTCTGGTGGCCTCAGGAAAGGCCAGTCCCCAAGCGAGTTGCTTGGGGCCTCTCGGATTCCTCTCCTGTCGATTCTGGGCCTAAGACTTTGTGGAGTCGTCCCGAACCTGAGGATTCCTCTCCAGTGCTGACATGATCTTGGGTACTTCTGGAGTCTCCCAGGGAGTCAGTCCTCGTCTCGAGTGGGGACATGCACGTGTGCTTTCATCCCGAGTTGTAGCAGCGGTGTCACTTTCCCTTCACGTGGATAAGGGATCTGTGGCTTTCCCTCGAGGCTTTCCCTCGAGCTTTCCCATGGGCTGTTCCACGTGCCACCGTGGAGTGAGTCGATCGTCGGCTTTAAAGTCGAGGCAGTGCAGTGAAAACAGGTTTCCCTGGAATGACTGAGACATCTGGGGGACTCTGGAATGGTGGCACGACCCTGGAGTTACTCTCGCCTTTCCTGTGGAGAGCCCCTCCTCTTGAGAAGCGACAGAAAGCCGGAATTCTTTCCAACCACGCAGGGAAAGGATCCCTCTCTCGAGCTAGGAGCGGAAACGGGGCTCCTCTGGATGTGGGCGGGACTCTCGTGCTTCCTTTCGAGTGGAAACGGGTATTTGGGAACTTCTTGAGTTGCACCAAGGTGTGAAGGACCCTTTGGACGTTCCAGAGGTTAGGTGTGATTAGCCCGAGACGCCTCACCGGAAATGGGCCTCATCTCGCTGAGGGAGAACTCCTGGATTTTCTCGAGTTGCGGCAGGTGCTCTCGACTTACGACGGGACCTCAGGGACCCGCTCTGGTGGCCTCAGGAAAGGCCAGTCCCATGCGAGTTGCTCGGGGCCTCTCGGGATCCCTCCCGACGATGCCGGTCCTAAGACCTTGTGTGGAGTTGGAGCCGAATCTGAGCATTCCTCTCCATACTGACATGGATTTTGGGTACTTTGGAGTCTCCCCAGGGGAGTCAGTCCTCGTCTCGAGTGGGGCATGCACGTGCGCTTCTCCGAGCTGTAGCAGCAGTGTCACTCTTCCCTTAGCGTGGATCAAGGATCACGGGCTTTCCCTCTAGGCTTTCCCCGAGGCTTTCCTACAGGGCTGTCCAAGTGCCACCGTGGTGTGAGTTGATCCTCGCCTTGAAAGTCGAGCAGTGCAGGGAAAACAGGTTTCCCTGGAAATGGATCTGAGACATCTGGGCGACTCTGGAATGGTGGCACGACCCTGGAATTCTTCTCGCCTTTCTGTGGAGAGCGCTCCTCTTGAGATGCGATGGGAACGCCGGGAATTCTTTCCCGACCACGCAGGAAAGGATCCCTCCTCTCGAGCTAGAAGGCGGAAACGGGGCTCCTCTGGATGTGGGCGGACTCTCGTGCTTCCTCTCGAGTGGAGACGGGTATGTCGGGGAACTTCTTGAGTTGCAGCCAGGGTGTGAGAGACCCTTTGGATGTTCCAAATGTTAGATGTGATTAGCCTCGAAACGCCTCAGCGGAAATCGGCCTCATCTCGCCTGGGGGAGAACCTCCTGGATTTTCTCGAGTGCGGTAGGTACTCTCGACTTACGACGGGGACCTCAGGGACCCGCTCTGGTGGCCTCAGGAAAGGCCACTCCCCATGTGAGTTGCTCTTGGCCACTCGGGATTCCTTTCCCGTCGATGCTAGGGCCTAAGACCTTGTGTGGAGTCAGTGCCGGAACCTGAGGATTCCTCTCCAGTGCTTACATTGATCTTGGGGTACTTCTGGAGTCTCCCCAGGGGAGTCAGTCCTCGTCTCGAGTGGGGGCATGCATGTGCGATTTCCTGCCGAGCTGTAGAGGCAGTGTCACGCTTCCCTTCGCGTAGATCAAGGGATCTGTGGCTTTCTCTCGAGGCTTTACCACGAGGATTTCCCACGAGGCTTTCCCACAGGGCTGTCCCACGTGCCACCGTGGTGTGAGTCGATCCTCGGCTTGAACGTCGAGGCAGTTCAGGGAAAACAGGTTTCCCTGGAATGGACTGAGACATCTGGGGGACTCTGCGAATGGTGGCACGACCCTGGAGTTCCTCTCGCCTTTCCTGTGGAGAGTGCCTCCTCTTGAGAAGCGACGGGAACGCCGGGAATTCTTTCCCGACCATGCAGGGAACGGATCCCTCCTCTCGAGCTAGGAGGCGGAAACTGGGCTCCTCTGGATTTGGGCGGGACTCTCGTGCTTCCTCTCGAGTGGAGACGGGTATGTCGGGGAACTTCCTGAGTTGCAGCAAGGGTGTGAAGGACCCTTTGAAGTTCCAGATGTGAGATGTGATTAGCCTCCAGACGCCTCAGCGGAAATGGGCCTCATCTCCCCTGGAGGGGAGAACCTCCTGGATTTTCTCGAGTTACGGCAGGTGCTCTCGACTTACGACGGGGACCTCAGGGACCCGCTCTTTGGTCTCAGGAAAGGCCAGTCCCCATGCGAGTTGTTCGGAGGCCTCTCGGGAATCCTCTCCCGTCGATGCCGGCGCCTAAGACCTTGTGTCTTGTCGGTGCCGGAACCTGAGGATTCCTCTCCAGTGCTGACATGGATCTTGGGGTACTTCTGGAGTCTCCCAAGGGGAGTCAGTCCTCGTCTCGAGTGGGGCATGCACGTGCGCTTTCCTCCCGAGCTGTAGCAGCAGTGTCACGCTTCCCTTCGCGTGGATCAAGGAATCAGGGGCTTTTCCTCGAGGCTTTCCCACGAGGCTTTCCCACGAGGCTTTCCCACGAGGGCTGTACCACGTGCAACCGTGGTGTGAGTCGATCCTCGGCTTGAAAATCGAGGCAGTGTAGGGAAAACAGATTTCCCTGGAATGGACTGAGACATCTGGGAGACTCTGGGAATGGTGGCACGACCCTGGAGTTCCTCTCGCCTTTCCTGTGGAGAGCGCCTCCTCTTCAGGTGCGACGGAAACACGGGGAATTCTTTCCCGAACACGCAGGGAAAGGATCCCTCCTGTCGAGCTAGAAGGCGGAAACGGGACTCCTCTGGATGTGGGCGGGACTCTCGTGCTTCCTTTCGAGTGGAGACTGGTATGTCGGGGAACTTCTTGAGTGCATCAAGGGTGTGAAGGACCCTTTGGAAGTTCCAGAGGTTAGGTGTGATTAGCCTCGAGACGCCTCAGCGGAAATGGGCCTTATCTGCCTGGAGGGGTGTACCTCCTGGATTTTCTCGAGTTGCGGCAGGTGCTCTCGACTTACGACGGGGACTTCAGGGACCCGCTCTGGTGGCCTCAGGAAAGGACAGTCCCCATGCGAGTTGCTCAGGGCCTCTCGGGATTCCTCACCTGTCGATGCTGGTGCCTAAGACCTTGTGTGGAGTCGGTGCCAGACCTGAGGTTTCCTCTCCAGTGCTGACATTGATCTTGGGGTACTTCTGGAGTCTCCCCAGGGGAGTCAGTGCTCGTCTCGAGTGGGGGCTTGCACGTGGGCTTTCCTTCCGAGCCTTAGCAGAAGTGTCACGCTTCCCTTCGCGTGGATCAAAGCATCTGTGGCTTTCCCTCGAGGCTTTCCCATGAGGCTTTCCCACCAGGCTTTCCCACCAGGCTTCCCAAAGGGCTGTCCTACGCGCCACCGTGGTGTGAGTTGATCCTCGGCTTGAAAGTCGAGGCAGTGCAGGGAAAACAGGTTTCCCTGGAATGGACTGAGACATCTGGGGGACTCCTGGAATGGTGGCACTACCCTGGAGTTCCTCTCGCCTTTCCTGTGGAGAGCCCCTCCTCTTGAGATGCGACGGGAACGCCGAGAATTCTTTCCCGACCACGCAGGAAAATATTCCTCCTCCGAGCTGCGAGGCAAACGGGACTCCTCTGTATGTGGGCGGACTCTCGTGCTTCCTCTCGAGTGGAGACGGGTATGTCGGGGAACTTCTTGAGTGCCAGCAAGGGTGTCAGGACCCTTTGGAAGTTCCAGAGGCTAGATGTGATTATCCCTGAGACGCCTCAGCGGCAAATGAGCCTCATCTCTCCTGGAGGGCGAGAACCTCCTGGATTTTCCCCA
>NW_017202488.1:0-19010 GCF_001704415.2 Capra hircus
GTATGAAATCACCGGTACCTGGATCAGGATTCCCTTAGAACTCTGTTCATTATTTCTGTCATTGCCCTCCTACAATTTTATTGTAAATGCAAATGTACTTTCTTCCTCTATAGATTTTGAACTATTTAACTATATGAGTGCTATATTATTCTTTGTGTTTAATACAGCAGAATTTAAATGATTCATTCACTCATCTTCTCCTTACTCCTCCATTCAACAAATAATTAAATATCTTCTATATGTGAGATATATGAGAAAAAAATCTCATAGAGTTAACATAACCAAATTTTGGATTTGAATCATAGCTCTATAAAGTAGTTATTTTATGACCTTTTGAATATCACATTATCTACTGCCTGTAGCTCAGTAATAAAGAATCTACCTGCCAATGCAGGAGATGCAGATGCAGGTTTGGTCCCTGGTTTTGGAAAATCCCCTGGAGAAGGAAATAACATCCCACACCAGTATTCTTGCCTGGGAAATCCCATAGACAGAGGGTGGTGGGCTACAGTCCATGGGGTCGCAAAAGAGTTAGACATGACTTAGTGACTAAACATCAACAACCTACACCTTAGTTTTGAGTCTACAAGACAAAACATATTGTTGTCACAGTTAAACAGTAGCAGAACTGAATACTGAAGCTCCGATACTTTGGCCACCTGATGCAAAGAGTTGACTCACTTGAAAAGACCCTGATGCTGGGAAAGATTGAGGCAGGAGGAGAAGGGGATAACAGAAGATGAGATGGTTTGGATGGCATCATTGACTCAGTGGACATGGGTTTGGGTAGACTCCAGGAGTTGATGATGGACAGGGAGGCCTGGTGTGCTGTGGTTCATGTGGTCGCAAAGAGTCAGACACGACTGAGGACTGAACTAAACTGCTGCTGCTGCTGAGAACTCAACAACTACAAGCTAAGTATAGCAAATTGTGGGTTAAATCATGTGGGTTAGTTTGTAGCAATAACAATCCAATGAAAACTAAAATTAATAAATTGAGGTAATGGATCTATGAATCAATACTAGTTAAATTATGCTGCAGTAACAAGCAGTCCTAGAATCTCAGAGGATTATAACTATAAATTTTTTAATTAACTTATATCACTATTGGAAAGCTGTGGTTTTGTTCCATGTTTTTATCCTTTATTCTGGAATCTAGGTTAATGAAATAGACCTTGTCTGAAACATTGCCAGCTACATTGCATAAGGGGAAAAGCAGAGACAGAAATCAACAATAATACTTAAAATTGGTATTTGTTATTTTCATTCATTTCACTTGCCAAAATAAGTTAAAGTGAGTCTTATTTCAATAAGGCACTGAAATGGGAGGATAATACAATGTATTATAAGAAGTAAAGTGATAAATAAAAATTCAAATTCTAAGGCATCCTCTACGTGAGCTAATATTTATATTAATTGCTGCGACCAAAGATTATGTGGGGGGTGGGAAGAGTATCTAGAAATGAAATGATAGTTTGGGTCCTTCAGTGATAGGGATATTTGGTGGATGATACTAATTTACTGTAGGAACAGTCACCAATGGGAAATGTTCAAGTTGTTGACTATTTGCTGAATAACTGAATTCAGCAGAGGCATACAGGAGCCTTCAGAGTTAGGAAGATCACATCCTGGTTTTAGTTTTACACACAATGGTGATTCTGGAATTTTAATCACTAAATCCCTACTCCCATTCCTCTGCACAGATAATATATAAAATGCTTTCAAATTTCATTTTTTTGTTACCTCTTTCTTTTTCTATCAGTGAATCTCTAAATATTTTTTCCAGTAGTTGGACTCACAGCCACAATTTCTTCACTTCATCCAGAAGAGACACTCTCTGTGGCACAGTTATCTTAAAGATATTTGATGGGTTTGCCTTCAGGCTCTTACCTAAATAAAGGGTTGGAAACTGTATGTGCTTACAAAGTGATTGAAATCAAGTGTCACAGAGATGAAAATTTATTTGAAATTAAAGACTTTTGAGCAAGAGAAGAACTCAAGGCAGAGTTAGGAAGATAAAACAAATAAGGATGTCTAAAAAGAACTGAGGTTTCAGTCTGGAGTTTAAAGACCCTTTCTTCAATTTAAATGTAGCAACTAAAATTATGATTGAAAATAATCTCAAAAGACTATATCTGCCAAGATCAATTGCTATCCAACTTTTTTTTTTTTTTTTGTCTTCATGAGATTAATAGAGAATGGAGATTTCAGAATGAGTTCAGTTCAGTTCAGTAGCTCAGTCTTGTCCAACTCTTTGCGACCCCATGAATTGCAGCACGCCAGGCCTCCCTATCCAATCACCAACTCCTGGAGTTCACCCAAACCCATGTCCATCGAGTCGGTGATGCCATCTAGCCATCTAATCCTCTGTCATCCCCTTTTCCTCCTGCCCCCAATTCCTCCCAGCGTCAGAGTCTTTTCCAATGAATCAACTTTTCGCATGAGGTGGCCAAAGAATGAGTTCACAGGGTTGTATTATTGTTATATAGTATCTAGTGTTATTTACAAATGGTATTGCCTGCTGCTAAGTCGCTTTCAGTTGTGTCCGACTGTGGGACCCTATAGACAGCAGCCACCAGGCTCTCCCATCCCTGGGATTCTGCAGGCAAGAACACTGGAGTGGGTTCTATTTCCTTCTCCAATGCATGAAAGTGAAAGAGAAGTCTTCAGTCATTTCCGACTCTTAGTGACCCCCATGGGACTGCAGCCTACCAGGCTCCTCCGTCCATGGGATTTTCCAGGCAAGAGTACTGGAGTGGGGTGACATTGCCTTCTCCCACAAATGGTATTACTATCATTTAAATTTGTTTCAAATGTAACTGTACCTTTGTTTCAAACTGTAATTGTACCTTAAATTAACAAATAAATCATTAGTCATGAGAATTTTAAGAAAAAGTTCTATAACTCACAATAAAAGATATGTAGAATGTGATGAGCAATATTAAACTACCTGATATCAAAAATTCTAGTAGTATTTATGCTTTAAAACATAATTCATGAATTATATTTCACATAAATTGAAAAATGAGAAGGCATTTTGTAAAGACAGATATTTATTCAATTAGTGGTATTATGCTTAAAAAGCCAGAAAAACAAAGCTTTTAATTATCTGAAATTTCAGGTATATGGAGTCTTTGTCATTTTTAAGCCAAAGATTTACCTTAATTTTTCATTCTTCTCATAGAACTACCCCATAGATGAAAATTAGGTGCTTTTAGGAAATAACTCTGTATCAGACTTGGAGCACAAAAATAAGGACAATTATTTTTACTTTTATAAATTATTAAAGGAAGAACAATTCTTTCCATTACCAAAAATGTCAGTAATGAAATCAAGCATATAATAGTATAAATGTGGAAAAAATTTTCAATGACATAAATTTGTTACCCCAGCCAAAACTTATATAGAATTGTAGTGAAACATACTTATTTTGAAAAGAGTTCTGGAATGATGAATCTTAATAGTATCTATCAGCATGCATTTTCAAAATACAAATCCACCTGCAAGTAAAGATCATAGCTATTTTAAAGACTAGAACTATTTCAATAGATACAATATTTTTTTCTGAAAATTTAAATAGGATGTTGTTTCAATGAAAAACTGATTTCCTAAGAAGCAGTAATAAGTATTCTCATAAAATTATGAACAGCTAACATCATTTCTCACATAACTTTCCAGAATATGTAGATGTTGCTTTTTGTGAGAAACTGAACTTGAATTAGCCTTCTAAACATCAAGAGGTATACTTAAAGGCCAATTCACTTTTACAGTTCAGTAAAAAAAGCTTTGAATTTCAGATATCTATGTGGATATTTTTCTTTCACTCCTGTGAATATTTTATTGTCTACTTATGTTAGATACTAGGAAATATTTATAATATTATTGACTTGATATATTAATATTTTGTAATTCAATATAATAGTAAAAATGTGTGCATGCTCAGTCACTCAGTCAGGTCTGACTCTTGCGACCCTATGGACTGTAGTCAACTGGGCTTCTCTGTCCATGGGATTTTCCAGGCAAGAATACAGGAGCAGGTTGCCATTTCCCCTTCCGTGGGGTCTTCTTGATCCAGAGGTCAAACACATCTCCTACTTTGGCAGGTGGATTCTTTACCACTGGGCCACCTAGGAAGCCCAATGGTCCCTTAAAATATCTTCCAAATATTATCTATACTTTATTAATACATCTTTATTAGTATTATCGATAAATTGGAAGAATTGTGCTGAAATAAACTACTGTTGTTGTGATGGTCATAGAATAATAAGATTGTTGCAATGTAGATAGTGCTTTATCTCAGATTTGGCTGCCCTGTTCTAAATTATCCTAAGGGAAAGAAAGATTTTAAACATTTAAATCTCTAAAAATTTTGTTTGTCTGCCCTATCTGGCTATCACTCTCATGAAGTCTTATTAAGCCAATTGTGCTTTTGTTTGAAAAAAAAACAAACAAACAAACAAACAGTGGAGTTGTTTATGTGCTGTTACTTCTATTAAGAGGAGGATAGGATCAAGCTGTCAGAACTTAAATTCCTCCTTAGCTTTCTGATAGCAGTGGGTTTTGTACAATACTTTCAACAACCCTCAGTTGTTGTTGTTGTTGTTGTTTTTAATCTTCAAGATGGGGGAGATACTAAAGCTTTTATTACATGATGAACGTAAGACAAATGAGATAATGCATGTAAAATATGTGCCATATGCCTCCTATTCGGTAAATGGCAGTTATTGCAAATGAGCATGGTGGCTGCCCTGAAAATATAAGTAGGCCAACCAGGATTCACAACAGGGCTTGCCTGATTCTAACCCCCATTATCCCTACACTATATAATATTGCCTCTTGATCACAAATATCTCACCAATGAAAGAGTCTCCTGAAAGAGGTTTGCTTAAAGTGGTAACATTAAAGTTCAAAATATAATTAACCAGGCCATAGAATTGAACAGTTAACTTTCTAGTAATGGAATTTGTTAACAAAATGCCATTTAGTCAGTTTCCTTTGCAGCCAAGCCAGGTGGGTTTGCTGGAGGACAGAAGTGCTGATGAGACAATGTACTACCCATTTGGTCTCCCTGAAGATGATCCCAGGTGGCATAGTGTGCATTCATTGTTCACATAAGACCATATTTTTTTTTTACTTTTTATTATATCTCCCTTAGAAAAAAAATATAAATGTTTTTGTGTTATCTACAAAGGGAAAAAAAGTTTGGCTCTGATATTTGAAAGAGCCATGTCCTATATGAAATTATCCTCATGTTAAAATAGCTTCCCAGGTGGCTCAGTGGGTAAAGAATCTGCGTACTAATGCAGGAGACATAAGAGATGTGGGTTCGATTTCCTGGTCAGTAAAGATCCCTTGGAGAAGGAAATGGCAACACACTCTAGTATTCTTGCCTGGAAAGTTCCATGGACAGAAAATCCCTCTTTGTCTCATGGGCTATAGTCCATGGGGTCTCAAAAGAGTCATTCATGACTTAGCAACTAAACAGCAACATCAAAATAAAAGCAACAGTTTATAATTGCAAATATAAACCAGATATCTGTCATAATTTTTATTCTAATCTCATCCCAGAAATGTGAAACTTTGAAGTACATTTTAAATAAATGAAACAAGAAAAATATCTTAAATTTATTTGTATAATACATTGTTCCAAGGAATGTCTTTTAAAGAGTGGCAGAATTGAAAATGACACATAAAAACAATAAGCTATTTTGTTAATATTGGTCACATGTTTAAAATATCTGGCTTTCAGATGCCAGAGAATAAGTTGGCTTAAAAGAAGAAATGAGACTAGTGCATACACACAGGGTTATTCTGAATGAAGCACTGGTGATACTAAATACTATATCCGTAGTGTTACTTGAGAACTTGACCAAAGAGTGAGTAAAAGTTAAGAGGATTTTACAACTAAACAATATGTTTTCACATCAATGATGAGAACCATCACAGTCAATTTTCATAATGTTTTGGTAAGCTCTCACACTATGATGTCAAGAAAAGAACATGTCATTGATAATCTTTAAGAAGAGGATTTGAATCACAGAAAGCCCATATGGATTACTTTCTGTAAGGTATTTTAAGGACTTCTCTCATAGTTCAGCAGGTAAAGAATCCACCTGCAATGCAGGGGACCCCAGTTCCATTCCTTGGTCGGGAAGATCCACTGGAGAAGGGATAAGCTTCCCTAGGAGAATGCTCAAACTACTGCACAATTGCACTCGTCTCACATGCTAGTAAAGTAATCCTCAAAATTCCCCAAGCCAGGCTTCAGCAATACATGAACCATGAACTCCTTGATATTCAAGCTGGTTTTAGAAAAAGGCAGAGGAACCAGAGATCAAATTGCCAACATCCACTGGATCATGGAAAAAGCAAGAGAGTTCCAGAAAAACACCTATTTCTGCTTTATTGACTATGCCAAAGCCTTTGACTGTGTGGATCACCAATAAACTGTGGACAGTTCTGAAAGAGATGGGAATAACCAGACCACCTAACATGCCCCTTGAGAAATCTGTATCCAGGTCAGGAAGCAACAGTTAGAACTGGACATGGAACAACAGACTGGTTCCAAGTAGGAAAAGGAGTATGTCAAGGCCTGTATATCGTCACCCTGCTTATTTAACTTATATACAGAGTACATCATGAGAAACGCTGGACTGGAAGAAACACAAGCTGGAATCAAGATTGCCGGGAGAAATATCAATGACCTAAGATATGCAGATGACATCACCCTTTATGGCAGAAAGTGAAGAGGAGCTAAAAAGCCTCTTGATGAAAGTCAAAGAGGAGAGTGAAAAAGTTGTCTTAAAGCTGAACATTCAGAAAACGAAGATCATGGCATCCGGTCCCATCACTTCATGGGAAATAGATGGGGAAACAGTGGATATAGGTGTCAGACTTTATATTTTGGGCTCCAAAATCACTGCAGATGGTGACAGCAGCCATGTAATAAAAGACTCCTTGGAAGAAAAGTTATGACCCAACCCTGGATAGCGTATTCAAAAGCAGAGACATTACTTTGCCGACTAAGGTCCGTCTAGTCAAGGCTATTGTTTTTCCTGCGGTCATATATGCATGTGAGAGTTGGACTGTGAAGAAGGCTGAGCGCCGAAGAACTGATGCTTTTGAACTGTGGTGTTGGAGAAGACTCCTGAGAATCCCTTGGACTTCAAGGAGATCCAACCAGCCCATTCTGAAGGAGATCAGCCCTGGATTTCTTTGGAAGGAATGATGCTAAAGCTGAAACTCCAGTACTTTGGCCACCTCATGCGAAGAGTTGACTCATTGGAAAAGACTCTGATGCTGGGAGGGATTGGGGGCAGGAGGAGAAGGGGACGACCGAGGATGAGATGGCTGGATGGCATCACGGACTCGATGGACGTGAGTCTGTGTGAACTCCAGGAGTTGGTGATGGAACAGGAAGCCTGGCATGCTGCAATTCATGGGGTCGCAAAGAGTCGGACACAACTGAGTGACTGAACTGAACGGAGGAGAAGGCAATGGCACCCCACTCCAGTACTCTTGCCTGGAAAATCCCATGGATGGAGGAGCCTGGTGGGCTGCAGTCCATGGGGTCGCTAAGAGTCGGGCATGACTGAGCAACTTCACTTTCACTTTTCATTTTCATGCATTGGAGAAGGAAATGGCAACCCACTCCACTATTCTTTGCTTGGAGAATCCCAGGGACCGGCGGAGCCTGGTGGGCTGCTGTCTATGGGTTCGCACAGAGTCAGACCACGACCTAAAGCACTTAGCAGCAGTAGCAGCTAGTATTCTTGGGCTTCCCTGGTGGCTTCCCTGATTCTGGTAAAGAATCTCCCTGCAATGCAGGAGACCTGGGTTCAGTCCCTGGGTTGGGAAGATCCCCTGGAGAAGGAAAGGCTACCCACTCCAGTATTATGTCCTGGAAAATTCCTTGGACTGAAAGTCCATGGGGTCACAAAGAGCTGGACCACGGCTGAGTGACTTTCACTTCACTTCACTCCAGGGTATTTTAAACTCCCTCATTGTCCAGGAATTGAGAGGAAGTAAAATGAGAAAGATGTAATTTGCAATTACAAAGATTACAAGCTTCGTAATTTCCAGCACAAATTTGACTTTTAAGTGGAAAGGAAAATTAGACAAGGGACAAGAAAGGAGTGCCATACAACATTCTTGGATCCAGGAAAATGTGCTGTTTATCATCATGGCTTGCACTCTATACCTCCATGTTTATTCCAACTGGTCTTCTGAGGGAATGCAAGTTAACTCTAGTAGTTTGAAAGTATTAAACCAGCAAACTTACTGAGTCTACATTTGTTCCAGATTTGGACTGGAAAATTTACCCTTTGTTATTACCCTACAGTCAAACCCTATAATTATGTGGCTTTAGGACTCTTGCATAAGGATACCAAAGCTCAATTTTGTTATTGAAAAAATAGGCAAAGTGGTATTTCTTTGCAGTGTTGTATAAACACAAGAGATACCCATGTAAAGTACTATCATCAACAAACTTCATGCAAATAATGTGTTATTAGTATTTGTTTATGATGATGATGATGGTATGGAAGAGGAGCCTATAATAATCTGAGTCATTTATGTGCATGTATGTTTGTATATATATATGCAACAAAAGGTTCCAAATATCAAGGTCATAATTCAATGGGTTGCACACACATGCAAAGACAAATACAGTAAATACAAAATCCAATACTACATGTTTATGTGTGAACTCTTAGATGAAAATAGAAAATGAGGTGCCTAGCTCTGTCAGACCTGAAATTTGACAATTGGTTTCACAGATGCAGTTACATTGGAACCATTACATACAAGAGAGAAAGATAAATATACTTTTACATATTTGGTAAATTTGTTATGACTCCTCAGGAATATCCTTTTCTTCAGTTTACTATCCTATTCCATTAGTCATTTCTCACTTGGGAAAATTTTAAATTATCTTAAAAATCTTATCAGTCTGCTCTGAATATGTGCATTTATTTACATCACTTTCAAATTATAATCCTTATAATAGAATGCAATATTTAAGTATCACTCTGGAGGACAGAAGAAATAACCATAAGCCGTTTTCTTCTTGTATCATTCTTCTATTATTGCCATCCAAAGAAACTAATGCATGTTAAATATGATAGATGATTGAAAGTGAAGTGAAGTCTGTTAGTCGTGTCCAATTCTTTGTGACCCCATAGACTGTGACCTATCAGACTACTCTGACAATGGGATTTTCCAGGCAAGAGTGCTGGAGTGGGTTGCCATTTCCTTCTCCAGGGGATCTTCCTGACCCAGGGGATCGAACCCAGGTCTCCTGCATTGCAGGCAGACGCTTTATCATCTGAGCCACCAGGGAAGCCCTGATAGATGATTAAACTCCATCAAAAAATAGGATATTTTGCGCTTAATTCACATGGTGTGAAAATGAATAAAACAGGGAGATGTATATGGGATCTGGATCCTTCTCATACAATGAACTGGAGTGAGAAAATCTCACACTTGAAATTAAAATAAAAACTAACACAGTACTTTAACAGAGCAATCTACAAATTCTACTGGTAGACTTTGAAGGCATTAAGGTTTGTACTGTATACAAACAGGAAAAACTTCAATCTTGCCTTGACAGGTTTGTAGAGTTTCAAGATCTCAAATATAGATCATATTTCTATTTATATGTAATATTACCAATAGAATGTAACCAACCTTCACATGATAAGGATTTTTACCTTAGCAGAAATAGATGAAGACTCCATGTGGCTTCTCCCACAGATGTTCCCTCAAGCCATCAGGACAAGTTTTCTGCTCCTAGTACTTTCATGAGAGCATTACTCCACTGTACACAGTTGTCTCCACATCTCTGATGCTATTACTTTTCTTCTAAACTGAAGAAAGGAATCCTAGATCTCCCCTACTACAACTCCCAAAATGCTTCAGACATTTTTATGCTTCAGTCCCTCTTCATACAACAACAACAACAACAACAAAAACTTGGAATGAAATAAAAAGAAAAATTGACCTGGCTCTATTCTCAGAGATAACAGAAGAAAACAACAACAACAAAAAAATAGTTTACGAGTACTAAATGTATTTTCAAAAGTTCAGACACATCCTCAGAGAGTAACTTTGGAAGCCTCCAGGTTTAGCCAGCGTGCCTCCATGTTGCAGGGACTAGAGCTATATATATACTCCCCCCGCTGGCAGCAGTGCCCTGATTCTGGTCAACCTTTGTATTCTCCAAAGAAACCTCTGTATATATATGCTCTCCTTCCCTCTAATGATATTTGATTTCATGGCTCTTTTTTTTTTTTTCCAGACTACTTTTCAGGGGTATGAGAGATGTCCTCCCATCATAAAAACCTAACCTGGGCAGTTTACGCTATGAATTCATTTACATTTTTTAGTAAAATATGTCATACTTTTAGTAAACACTGGGAGATAGACAGCTTTTAGAACTATTTAGAGTATTGTATCTTAAAACTTCTAAAGAATTTGCTTTGAGGGGAGAGGGAAAGATGGCGGAGGAATAGGACGGCAAGACCCTTTCTCCCTCACAAATTCCTCACTTCAACGCCGAGCAAACTCACAAAACACTTCTGTAGGCTGGCAGAGGACATTAGGCATCCAGAAAAGCAGATCATTGTCTTCAAAAAAAGGTAGGAAAAAATATATAAAGACGAAAAGGAGAGACAAAGGAGGTGGGGAGGGAGCTCCGTCCCGGGAAGGGAAGCCCCGTCCAGGAAGGGAATTTTAAGAAGAGAGGTTTTCCAAACACCAGGAAACACTCTCCCTGCCGAGTCTGTGTGTTGGAAAACACAGAGGGCAACATAACAGGAAGGAAAAATAGATAAATAATTAAAACCAACAGATTACAAGCCCAACAGTAACTCCCCAGCGGAAAAGCAGCACAGACGCCTGCATCCGCCACTGGGAAGTGGGGGCAGGGCAGGGACGCGCGGGAGGCGCGGGCTGCAGAGCTTTGCTTTGTAAGAATCGGGCAGGAACGCCCCACGCGCAACCAGAACGATCTAACTTGGGCTAGCAAACCAGACTGTGGGATAGCTACCACGCGAAAAGCTCAACATAAGACACCGCCAGGACCGAGCACAGAACAAAGGACGGAACGGGAAAAGCCGGCTGCAGACCATCCCCCGCCGGGGACAGGCAGCCAGAGCGTAAGGACTGGAAAGGGGCAATTGCAGACTCGGGACCTAACTGCAAGCAAGCTCCTTTGCTAAGACTTCTGGGGGTGCTGGACAGTCACAATCTACCGCACGGGGTGCGCCAGCGGTCCCGCCCAGAAAGCTGAGCAGCAGCGGCAGAAAAGGTGACAAGCCGCGGCGATCGCGCTCGCCAAACTCCTGAGCTACTCGGACCTGGGAAGGGCACAAAGCGCAGTTCCAGCCGAATCTGTGCCTCTGAGGGCTGCCTGAGCGCCGAACCTGAGCGGCTTGGACCGGGGAAGTGCACGCAGCCTAGGGCCGGCCCCAGACGGTTCCCGGCTGAGCATCCTAGAGCTGGAGCGGTTTGTGCGCCGCGAGAAAGGACAGGTCAAGCCGGGCAGAGATACTGCGTGCACACGACAGTGCTATTTGTTAGCAGCAGCCCCCCTCCACAGCGCAACTAAACTAGTGAGCCTAAAAAGCCAGCAAACAGAAGAAGTTAAACAGAGGGAACCACCTTGGAAGTGATCCCACACGGCCCATTACACCAGAAAGGGCCAGATATTTTTTAAATCATTCCTTTTTTTTTTTTTTTGCTTTTTTTTCTAACTTTTTTTTAATTGTTAAGTCTTCTATTTCCCCTCTAATTTTTATTTCTATAACCTATTATTACTATATTTTTGTTTGTTTGTTTTAAAAAACTTTTTTTTTTTTTTTTTTTTTTTTTAAGGCAAACACCATATACAGTCTTTGGATGGTTGTTGATGGCTTTTTTTTTTTTTTGATTGTTTGTTTGTTTTTTGTTTTTAATAATTCTTTTCTTTCTTTTTTTTTCTTTCTTTCTTCCTTTTTCCTTCTGCTTCTCTCTAATATTGTATCTTTGAAAATCCAACCTCTACTCTAGATTTTTAATCTTTGCTCTTAGGTTTTTGTGGTCAATTTTGTACATTTAAAAACCCAAACTTCACTATCCCAGTTTACCTGAGAGCGAGATTACTGGCTTGACCACTCTCTCCTCCTCTGGACTCTCCTTTTTCTCCACCAGGTGGCCTCTGTCTCTTTTCTCCCCCATCTCTCCTCTATCCAACTCTGTGAATCTCTGTGTGTTCCAGACAGTGGAGAACACCTAAGGAACAGGTTACTGGCAGGATTTGTCTCTCTCTCCTACTCATTCCTCTCTCTGATCCTCCTGGTCACCTCTGTCTACTTCCTCCCTCTCCTCTCTTCCCCGTATAACTCTGTAAATACCTCTGAGCGGTCCAGACTATAGAGCGCACATAAGGAAGTGACTACTGGCTAGCTTGCTCTCTTCTCTTTTGATCTCACCGCATCTCATTCCAGTTACCTCTAACTACCCCCTCCATCTTCTCTTCTCCTTATAACTCAGTGAACCCCTCTGAGTGTCCCTCAATGTGGAGAAACTTTTCATCTTTAACCTAGATGTTTTATCATCAGTGCTGTATAGATGGAGAAGTCTAGAGGCTACTGTAAAAATAAAACTGAAAACCAGAAGCAGGAGGCTTAAATCCAAAGCCTGAAAACATTAGAGAACTCTTGAATTCAGGGAACATTAAGCAATAGGAGCCCATCTAATGCCTTCATACCTACACCGAAACCAAGTTCCACCTAAGGGCCAACAAATTCCAAAACAAGACATACCACGCAAATTCTCCAGCAACACAGGAACACTCCCCTGAGCTTCAATATACAGGCAGCTCAAAATTATCCCAAAACCTTTGATGTCTCGTAACCCATTACGGGTCACTCCATTGCACTCCAGAGAGAAGAAACCCAGCTCCACCCACCAAAACTCCAACACAAGCCTCCCTAACCAGGAAACCTTGACAAGCCACTGATAGAACCCCACCCAAAGTGAGGAAGCTCCATAATAAAGAGAACTCCACAAATTCCCAGAATATAAAAAGGCCACCCCAAACGCAGCAATATAACCAAGATGAAGAGACAGAGGAATACTCAGCAGGTAAAGGAACAGGAGAGTTGCCCACCAAACCAAACAAAAGTGGAAGAAGTAGGGAATCTACCGGAGAAGGAATTCCGAATATTGATAGTGAAAATGATCCAAAATCTTGAAATCAAAATGGAATCACAGATAAATAGGCTAGAGACAAGGATTGAGAAGATGCAAGAAAGGTTTACAAGGACCTAGAAGAAATAAAAAGAGTCAAAATATAATGAATAATGCAATAAATGAGATCAGAAACACTCTGGAGGCAACAATTAGTAGAATAACGGAGGCAGAAGATAGGATTAGTGAAATAGAAGATAGAATGGTAGAAATAAATGAATCAGAGAGGAACAAGAACAACGAATTAAAAGAAATGAGGACAATCTCAGAGACCTCCAGGACAATATGAAACGCTCCAACATTCGAATTATAGGAGTCCAGAAGAAGAAGACAGAAAGAAAGATCATGAGAAATCCTTGAGGAGATAATAGTTGAAACTTCCCTAAAAATGGGGAAGGAAATAATCACCAAGTCCAAGAAACACAGAGAGTTCCAAATAGGATAACCCAAGGCGAAACACCCCAAGACACATATTAATCAAATTAACAAGATCAAACACAAAGAACAAATATTAAAAGCAGCAAGGGAAAAAACAACAAATAACACACAAGGGGATTCCCATATTAGGATAACAGCTGATCTTTTCAATAGAAACTCTTCAGGCCAGGAGGGAATGGCAAGACATACTTAAAGTGATGAAAGACAATAACCTACAGCCCAGATTACTGTACCAGCAAGGATCTCATTCAAATACGAAGGAGAAATCAAAAGCTTTACAGACAAGCAAAAGCTGAGAGAATTCAGCACCACCAAACCAGCTCTCCAACAAATTCTAAAGGATATTCTCTAGACAGGAAACACGGAAAAGGGTGTATAAACTCGAACCCAAAACAATAAAGTAAATGGTAACGGGATCAACTTATCAATAATTACCTTAAACGTAAATGGGTTTGAACGCCCCAACCAAAAGACAGAAGACTGGCCGAATGGATACAAAAACAAGACCCCTCTATATGCTGCTTACAAGAGACCCACCTCAAAACAAGGGACACATACAGACTGAAAGTGAAGGGCTGGAAAAAGATATACCACGCAAATAGAGACCAAAAGAAAGCAGGAGTGGCAATACTCATATCCGATAAAATAGACTTTAAAACAAAGGCTGTGAAAAGAGACAAAGAAGGCCACTACATAATGATCAAAGGAACAATCCAAGAAGAAGATATAACAATTATAAATATATATGCCCCCAATATAGGAGCCCCGCAATATGTAAGACAAATGCTAACAAGTATGAAAGGGGAAATCAACAATAACACAATAATAGTGGGAGACTTTAATACCCCACTCACACCTATGGACAGATCAACTAAACAGAAAATTAACAAAGAAACGCAAACTTTAAATGATACATTAGATCAGTTAGACCTAATTGATATCTATAGGACATTTCACCCCAAAACAATGAATTTCACCTTTTTTTTTCAAGTGCTCATGGAACCTTCTCCAGGATAGATCACATCCTGGGCCATAAATCTAAACTTGATAAATTCAAAAAAATCGAAATCATTCCAAGCATCTTTTCTGACCATAATGCATTAAGATTAGATCTCAATTACAGGAGAAAAACTATTAAAAATTCCAACATATGGAGGTTGAACAACACACTTCTGAATAACCAACAAATCACAGAAGAAATCAAAAAAGAAATCAAAATATGCATAGAAACTAATGAAAATGAAAACACAACAACCCAAAACCTGTGGGACACTATAAAAGCAGTGCTAAGAGGAAAGTTCATAGCAATACAGGCATACCTCAAGAAACAAGAAAAAAGTCAAATAAATAACCTAACTCTGCAACTAAAGCAACTAGAAAAGGAAGAGTTGGAGAACCCCAGAGTTAGTAGAAGGAAAGAAATCTTAAAAATTAGGGCAGAAATAAATGCAAAAGAAACAAAAGAGACCATAGCAAAAATCAACAAAGCCAAAAGCTGGTTCTTTGAAAGGATAAATAAAATTGACAAACCATTAGCCAGACTCATCAAGAAGCAAAGAGAGAAAAATCAAATCAATAAAATTAGAAATGAAAATGGAGAGATCACAACAGACAACACAGAAATACAAAGGATCATAAGAGACTACTATCAGCAGTTGTATGCCAATAAAATGGACAACGTGGAAGAAATGGACAAATTCTTAGAAAAGTACAATTTTCCAAAAACTGAACCAGGAAGAAATAGAAAATCTTAACAGACCCATCACAAGCACGGAAATTGAAACGGTAATCAGAAATCTTCCAGCAAACAAAAGCCCAGGTCCAGACGGCTTCACAGCTGAATTCTACCAAAAATTTCGAGAAGAGCTAACACCTATCCTCCTCAAACTCTTCCAGAAAATTGCAGAGGAAGGTAAACTTCCAAACTCATTCTATGAGGCCACCATCACCCTAATACCAAAACCTGACAAAGATGTCACAAAAAAGGAAAACTACAGGCCAATATCACTGATGAACATAGATGCAAAAATCCTCAACAAAATTCTAGCAATCAGAATCCAACAACACATTAAAAAGATCATACACCATGACCAAGTGGGCTTTATCCCAGGGATGCAAGGATTCTTCAATATCCGCAAATCAATCAATGTAATTCACCACATTAACAAATTGAAAAATAAAAACCATATGATTATCTCAATAGATGCAGAGAAGGCCTTTGACAAAATTCAACATCCATTTATGATAAAAACTCTCCAGAAAGCAGGAATAGAAGGAACATACCTCAACATAATAAAAGCTATATATGACAAACCCACAGCAAACATTATCCTCAATGGTGAAAAATTGAAAGCATTTCCCCTAAAGTCAGGAACAAGACAAGGGTGTCCACTTTCACCGCTACTATTCAACATAGTTCTGGAAGTTTTGGCCACAGCAATCAGAGCAGAAAAAGAAATAAAAGGAATCCAAATTGGAAAAGAAGAAGTAAAACTCTCACTGTTTGCAGATGACATGATCCTCTACATGGAAAACCCTAAAGACTCCACCAGAAAATTACTAGAGCTAATCAATGAATATAGTAAAGTTGCAGGATATAAAATCAACACACAGAAATCCCTTGCATTCCTATACACGAATAATGAGAAAGTAGAAAAAGAAATTAAGGAAACAATTCCATTCACCATTTGCAACGAAAAGAATAAAATACTTAGGAATATATCTACCTAAAGAAACTAAAGACCTATATATAGAAAACTATAAAACACTGATGAAAGAAATCAAAGAGGACACTAATAGATGGAGAAATATACCATGTTCATGGATCGGAAGAATCAATATAGTGAAAATGAGTATACTACCCAAAGCAATTTACAAATTCAATGCAATCCCTGTCAAGCTACCAGCCACATTTTTCACAGAACTAGAACAAATAATTTCAAGATTTGTATGGAAATACAAAAAACCTCGAATAGCCAAAGCAATCTTGAGAAAGAAGAATGGAACTGGAGGAATCAACTTGCCTGACTTCAGGCTCTACTACAAAGCCACAGTCATCAAGACAGTATGGTACTGGCACAAAGACAGACATATAGATCAATGGAACAAAATAGAAAGCCCAGAGATAAATCCACACACATATGGACACCTTATCTTTGACAAAGGAGGCAAGAATATACAATGGAGTAAAGACAATCTCTTTAACAAGTGGTGCTGGGAAAACTGGTCAACCACTTGTAAAAGAATGAAACTAGATCACTTTCTAACACCGCACACAAAAATAAACTCAAAATGGATTAAAGATCTAAATGTAAGATCAGAAACTATAAAACTCCTAGAGGAGAACATAGGCAAAACACTCTCAGACATAAATCACAGCAGGATCCTCTATGATCCACCTCCCAGAATTCTGGAAATAAAAGCAAAAATAAACAAATGGGATCTAATTAAAATTAAAAGCTTCTGCACAACAAAGGAAAATATAAGCAAGGTGAAAAGACAGCCTTCTGAATGGGAGAAAATAATAGCAAATGAAAGCAACTGACAAACAACTAATCTCAAAAATATACAAGCAACTTCTGACAGCTCAATTCCAGAAAAATAAACGACCCAATCAAAAAATGGGCCAAAGAACTAAATAGACATTTCTCCAAAGAAGACATACGGATGGCTAACAAACACATGAAAAGATGCTCAACATCACTCATTATTAGAGAAATGCAAATCAAAACCACAATGAGGTACCACTTCACCACCAGTCAGAATGGCTGCGATCCAAAAATCTGCAAGCAATAAATGCTGGAGAGGGTGTGGAGAAAAGGGAACCCTCCTACACTGTTGGTGGGAATGCAAACTAGTACAGCCACTATGGAGAACAGTGTGGAGATTCCTTAAAAAATTGCAAATAGAACTACCTTATGACCCAGCAATCCCACTTCTGGGCATACACACCGAGGAAACCAGAATTGAAAGAGACACATGTACCCCAATGTTCATCGCAGCACTGTTTATAATAGCCAGGACATGGAAACAACCTAGATGTCCATCAGCAGATGAATGGATAAGAAAGCTGTGGTACATATACACAATGGAGTATTACTCAGCCGTTAAAAAGAATTCATTTGAATCAGTTCTGATGAGATGGATGAAACTGGAGCCAATTATACAGAGTGAAGTAAGCCAGAAAGAAAAACACCAATACAGTATACTAACACATATATATGGAATTTAGGAAGATGGCAATGACGACCCTGTATGCAAGACAGGAAAAAAGACACAGATGTGTATAACGGACTTTTGGACTCAGAGGGAGAGGGAGAGGGTGGGATGATTTGGGAGAATGGGAATTCTAACATGTATACTGTCATGTAAGAATTGAATCGCCAGTCCATGTCTGACGTAGGGTGCAGCTTGCTTGGGGCTGGTGCATGGGGATGACCCAGAGAGATGTTGTGGGGAGGGAGGTGGGAGGGGGGTTCATGTTTGGGAACGCATGTAAGAATTAAAGATTTTAAAATTAAAAAAAAAAAAAAAAAAAAAAAATAAATAAAATTAAAAAAAAAAAAAAAAAAAGAATTTGCTTTGAGATTAAGATGTATTATTCCACATTCATATCAGATTTAGGGTATGGTGGATAAGAATCTGCCTGGCAATGCAGGAGATGCTGTTTCATTCCCTGGGTCAGGGAAGATCTGGAAAGAGGAAATGTAAACGCCACTCCATGTTCTTTGCCGTGAAAAAGCCCATGGACAGAGAAGGGTCCAGATCTAATTTTAAGGTTTTTGAAAAACACACAAAAAAACACAATTTTAAAATTTTTAGTATTAAGAGGCTAGCTTTCCAGTCCATGTATTTTTCAAGTTAAGTCTTATGGCTGGAGTATGCAAGACAGCACTGATAGATTGCCTTATTAGTGCCAACGGTGCATTTCATTAGTCATTTTTCCCTCTTACTGAAGTTGAAGTTCAAGTCTATGTAACACAAATGTAATAAAACAGGTTATTTCGGACAGTAACAATTTGCCCACATTTGTTTCAGTTTTTCCAAATTAACTTTTGCCACTTATATGTGTGTGTATAAGAAACAATAAAAGCTAAAATCGTTTTATAAAGTTCAAGTTCAATTGTATTTGGGATGAAATATGGGTAACAGTAGTTTATTCAGATTAACTAGATCCTGCTGAGGCTAATATCGGGGAATATGAGCTTCATTTGATTTCAATGAATACAATTTTTGGGCATTCTGTTCAAGAAAGAAATGAAATAAATTGTAGCTTGTTGACCACATTTTAATGGAGGAAAATTGTTTTGGTAGAAATATGCATACATGGCTGAAGACAATGCC
>NW_017202489.1:0-6358 GCF_001704415.2 Capra hircus
CCGGAAACGTGACACTGCAGCTACAGCTCGGGAAGAAAGCGCACGTGAATGCCCCCACTAAGAGAGGACTGACTCCCCTGTAGAGACTCCAGAAGTACTCAAAGTTCCATGTCAGCACTGGAGAGGAATGCTCAGGTTCCGGCACCGACTCCACACAAGGTCTTAGGCCCGATATCGACGGGAGAGAAATCCCGAGAGGCCCCCGAGGAACTCGCATGGGGACTGGCCTTTCCTGAGGCCACCAGAGCGGGTCCCTGAGGTCCCCGTCGTAGGTCGAGAACACCTGCCGCAACTCGAGAAAATCAAGGAGGTTCTGCCTTCCAGGCGAGATGAGCCCATTTGCGCTGAGGTGTCACAGGCTAATCACACCTAACCTCTGGAACTTCCAAAGGGTCCTACACACCCTTGCTGCAACTCAAGAAAGTTCCCAGAAAAATCCATCTCCACTCGAGAGGAAGCATGAGAGTCCCGCCCACATCCAGAGGAGTCCCGTTTCCGCTTCATAGCTCAAGAGGAGGGATCTTTCCCTGCGTTGTCGGAAAGAATTCCCGACGTTCCCGTCGCATATCAAGAAGAGGCGCTCACCACAGGAAAGGCGAGAGGAACTCCAGGGTCGTGCCACCATTCCCAGAGTCCCCCAGATGTCTCAGTCGATTCCAGGGAAAACTCTTTTCCCTGCACTGCCTTGACTTTCAAGCCGAGGATAGACTCACACCACGGTGGCACGTGGGACAGCCCTGTGGGAAAGCATCGTGGGAAAGCCTCGTGGGAAAGCCTCAAGGGAAAGCCACAGATCCCTTGATCCACACGAAGTGAAGCGTGACACTGCTGGTACAGCTCGGAGGAAATCGCTCGTGCATGCCCCCACTCGAGACGAGGACTGACGCCCCTGTGGAGACTCCAGAAGTACCCCAAGATCCATGTCAGCACTGCAGAGGAATCCTCAGTTTCTGGCACCGACTCCACAGAAGTCTTAGGCACCCGCATCGCCGTGAGAGGAATCCCGAGACGCCCTCGAGCAACTCGCATGGGGACTGGCCTTTCCTGAGGCCACCAGAGCGGGTCCCTGAGGTCCCTGTCGTAAGCCGAGAGCACCTGCCACAACTCGAAAAATCCAGGAGTTCTCCCCTCCAGGCGAGATGAGGCCTATTTCCGCTGAGGCATCTCGAATCTAATCACACCTAACCTCGGGAACTTCCAAAAGGTCCTTCACACCCTTGCTGCAACTCAAGAAGTTCCGCGACATACCAGTCTCAACTCGAGAGGAAGCATGAGAGTCCCGCCCACATCCAGAGGAGCCCCGTTTCCGCCTCCTAGCTCCTGAGGAGGGATCCTTTCCCGGCGTCGTGGGGAAAGAATTCCCCTCGTTACCGTCGCATCTCAAGAGGAGGCGCTCTCCACAGGAAAGGCGAGAGGAACTCCAGGGTCGTGCCACCATTCCCAGAGTCCCCCAGATATCTCAGTCCATTCCACGGAAACCTGTTTTCCCTGCACTGCCTCGACTTTCAAGCCGAGGATCGACTCACACCACGGTGGCACGTGGAACAGCCCTTTGGTAAAGCGTCGTGGGAAAGCCTCGAGGGAAAGCCACAGATCCCTTGATACACACGAAGGAAGCCGACACTGCTGCTACAGCTCGGAGGAAAGCGCACGTGCATGCCCCCACTCGAGACGAGGACTGACTCCCCTGGGAGACTCCAGAGTACCCCAAGATCCATGTCAGCACTGGAGAGGAATCCTCAGGTTTCCCGCACCGACTCCACACAAGGTCTTAGGCCCCAGAATTGACAGGAGAGGAATCCCGAGAGGCCCCCAAGCAACTCGCATGGGACTGGCCTTTCTAGAGGCCACCAGAGCGGGTCCCTGAGGTCCCCGTCGTAAGTCGAGAGCACCTGCCGCAACTCGAGAAAATCCAGGAGGTTCTCCCCTCCTGGCGAGATGAGGCCCATTTCCGCTGAGGCATCTCGAATCTAATCACACCTAACCTCGGGAACTTCCAAAGGGTCCTTCACACCCTTGCTGCAACTCAAGAAGTTCCGCGACATACCAGTCTCCACTCGAGAGTAAGCACGAGAGTCCACCCACATAGAGGAGCCCCGTTTACGCCTCCTAGCTCGAGAGAGGGATCCTTTCCCGGCTGGTCGGGAAAGAATTCCCGGCGTTTTCATCCCATCTCAAGAGGAGGCGCCCTCCACAGGAAACGCGAGAGGGACTCCAGGTTCATGCCACCGTTCCAGAGTCCCCCAGATGTCTTAGTCCATTCCAGGAAAACAAGTTTTCCCTGCACTGCCTCGACTTTCAAGCGAGGATCGACTCACACCACCGTGGCACGTGGGACTGCCCTGTGGGAAAACCTCTTGGGAAAGCGAGAGGGAAAGCCACTGATCCCTTCATCCACGTGAAGGAAGCATGATACTGCTGCTACAGATTGGGAGTAAAACGCACGTACATGTCCCCACTCGAGACGGGACTGACTCCCCAGACTCCAGAAATACCTCAAGATGCATGTCAGCACTAGAGAGGAATCCTCAGGTTCCGGCACTGACTCCACACAAGGTCTTAGGCACCGGCATCGACGGGACAGGAATCCTGAGAGTGCCCGAGCAACTCGCATGGGGTCTGGCCTTTCCTGAGGCCACCAAAGTGGGTCCCTGAGGTCCCCGTCGTTAGTCGAGAGCACCTGCCGCAACTCGAGAAAATCCAGGAGGTTCTCCCCTCCAGGCAAGATGAGGGGCATTTGCGCTGAGGCGTCTCTAGGCTAATCACACCTAACCTCTCGAACTTCCAAAGGGTCCTTCACACCCTTGCTGTAACTCAAGAAGTTCCGCGACATACCCGTCTCCACTTGAGAGGAATAACAAGAATCCCGCCCACATCCAGAGGAGCCCCTTTCTGCCTCATCGCTCGAGAGGAGGGATCCTTTCCCTGCGTGGTCGGGAAAGAATTCCCAGCATTCCCATCGCATCTCAAGAGGAGGCCCTTCCACAGGAAAGGCGAGAGGAACGCCAGGGTCGTGCCACCATTCCCAGAGTCCCCCAGATGTCTCAGTCCATTCCAGGGAAACCTGTTTTCCTGGCACTGTCTCCACTTTCAAGCCGAGGATCGAGTCACTCCACGGTGGCATGAGGGACAGCCCTGTGTGAAAGCCTCGTGGGAAAGCCTTGTGGGATAGCCTCGAGGGAAAGCCACTGATCCCTGGACCCATGCGAAGGGAAGCGTGACACTGCTGCTACAGCTCGGGAGGAAAGCGCATGTGCATGCCCCCACTCGAGACTAGGACTGACTCCCCTGGGGAGACTCCAGAAGTACCCCAAAATCCATGTCAGCACTGAAGAGGAATCCTAAGTTTCCGGCAGCGACTCCACACAAGGTCTTAGGCCCCGGCACCCCGGGACAGGAATCCCAAGAGCCCCAGAGCAACTCGCATGGGAACTGACCTTTCCTGAGGCCACCAGAGCGGGTCGCAGAGGTCCCCGTCGTAAGTCGAGAGCACCTGCCGCAACTCGAGAAAATCCAGGAGGTTCTTCCCTCCAGGCGAGTGAGGCCCATTTCCGCTGAGGCGTATCAGGCTAATCACACCTAACCTGTGGAATTTTCAAAGGGTCTTTCACACCCTTGCTGCAGCTCTAGAAGTCCCCTGACAAACCCGACTCCACTCAAGAGGAAGCACGAGAATCCCGCCCACATCCAGAAGAGCCCTGTTTCTGCGTCATAGCTCGAGAGGAGGGATCCTATTCCTGCGTGGTGGGAAAGAATTCCCGGTGATCCTGTCGCACCTCAAGAGAAGGCGCTCTCCACAGGAAAGGCGAGGGGAACTCCAGGGTCGTGCCACCATTCCCAGAGTCCCCCAGATGTCTCAGTCCATTCCAGGGAAACCTGTTTTCCCTGCACTGCCTCGACGTTCAAGCCGAGGATCGATTCACACCATGGTGGCACGTGGAACAGCCTCGTGGGAAAGCCTGGAGGGAAAGCCACTGATTCCTTGATCCACTCGACGGGAAACGTGACACTGCAGCTACAGCTCGGGAAGAAAGCGCACGTGAATGCCCCCACTAAAGACGAGGACTGACTCCCCTGTAGAGACTCCAGAAGTACTCAAAGTTCCATGTCAGCACTGAGAGGAATGCTCAGGTTCCGGCACCGACTCCACACAAGGTCTTAGGCCCCGATATCGACGGGAGAGAAATCCCGAGAGGCCCCGAGGAACTCGCATGGGGACTGGCCTTTCCTGAGGCCACCAGAGCGGGTCCCTGAGGTCCCCGTCGTAGGTCGAGAACACCTGCCGCAACTCGAGAAAATCAAGGAGGTTCTGCCTTCCAGGCGAGATGAGGCCCATTTGCGCTGAGGTGTCACGAGGCTAATCACACCTAACCTCTGGAACTTCCAAAGGGTCCTACACACCCTTGCTGCAACTCAAGAAGTTCCCAGAAAAATCCATCTCCACTCGAGAGGAAGCATGAGAGTCCCGCCCACATCCAGAGGAGTCCCGTTTCCGCTTCATAGCTCAAGAGGAGGGATCTTTCCTGCGTTGTCGGGAAAGAATTCCCGACGTTCCCGTCGCATATCAAGAAGAGGCGCTCACCACAGGAAAGGCGAGAGGAACTCCAGGGTCGTGCCACCATTCCCAGAGTCCCCCAGATGTCTCAGTCGATTCCAGGGAAAACTCTTTTCCCTGCACTGCCTTGACTTTCAAGCCGAGGATAGACTCACACCACGGTGGCACGTGGGACAGCCCTGTGGGAAAGCATCGTGGAAAGCCTCGTGGGAAAGCCTCAAGGAAAGCCACAGATCCCTTGATCCACACGAAGTGAAGCGTGACACTGCTGGTACAGCTCGGGAGGAAATCGCTCGTGCATGCCCCCCACTCGAGACGAGGACTGACGCCCCTGTGGAGACTCCAGAAGTACCCCAAGATCCATGTCAGCACTGCAGAGGAATCCTCAGTTTCTGGCACCGACTCCACAGAAGGTCTTAGGCACCCGCATCGCCGTGAGAGGAATCCCGAGACGCCCTCGAGCAACTCGCATGGGACTGGCCTTTCCTGAGGCACCAGAGCGGGTCCCTGAGGTCCCTGTCGTAAGCCGAGAGCACCTGCCACAACTCGAAAAATCCAGGAGGTTCTCCCCTCCAGGCGAGATGAGGCCTATTTCCGCTGAGGCATCTCGAATCTAATCACACCTAACCTCGGGAACTTCCAAAGGTCCTTCACACCCTTGCTGCAACTCAAGAAGTTCCGCGACATACCAGTCTCAACTCGAGAGGAAGCATGAGAGTCCCGCCCACATCCAGAGGAGCCCCGTTTCCGCCTCCTAGCTCCTGAGGAGGGATCCTTTCCCGGCGTCGGGGAAAGAATTCCCCTCGTTACCGTCGCATCTCAAGAGGAGGCGCTCTCCACAGGAAAGGCGAGAGGAACTCCAGGGTCGTGCCACCATTCCCAGAGTCCCCCAGATATCTCAGTCCATTCCACGGAAACCTGTTTTCCCTGCACTGCCTCGACTTTCAAGCCGAGGATCGACTCACACCACGGGTGGCACGTGGAACAGCCCTTTGGTAAAGCGTCGTGGAAAGCCCGAGGGAAAGCCACAGATCCCTTGATACACACGAAGGGAAGCGCGACACTGCTGCTACAGCTCGGGAGGAAAGCGCACGTGCATGCCCCCACTCGAGACGAGGACTGACTCCCCTGGGGAGACTCCAGAGGTACCCAAGATCCATGTCAGCACTGGAGAGGAATCCTCAGTTCCGGCACCGACTCCACACAAGGTCTTAGGCCCAGAATTGACAGAGAGGAATCCCGAGAGCCCCAAGCAACTCGCATGGGACTGGCCTTTCTAGAGGCCACCAGAGCGGTCCCTGAGGTCCCCGTCGTAAGTCGAGAGCACCTGCCGCAACTCGAGAAAATCCAGGAGGTTCTCCCCTCCTGGCGAGATGAGGCCCATTTCCGCTGAGGCATCTCGAATCTAATCACACCTAACCTCGGGAACTTCCAAAGGGTCCTTCACACCCTTGCTGCAACTCAAGAAGTTCCGCGACATACCAGTCTCCACTCGAGAGTAAGCACGAGAGTCCCACCCACATAGAGGAGCCCCGTTTACGCCTCCTACTCGAGAGGAGGGATCCTTTCCCGGCGTGGTCGGGAAAGAATTCCCGGCGTTTTCATCCCATCTCAAGAGGAGGCGCCCTCCACAGGAAACGCGAGAGGGACTCCAGGTTCATCACCGTTCCCAGAGTCCCCCAGATGTCTTAGTCCATTCCAGGAAAACAAGTTTTCCCTGCACTGCCTCGACTTTCAAGCCGAGGATCGACTCACACCACCGTGGCACGTGGGACTGCCCTGTGGGAAAACCTCTTGGGAGCC
>NW_017202490.1:0-6357 GCF_001704415.2 Capra hircus
AAGAATTCCCGTCGTTCCGTCGCATCTCAAGAGGAGGCGTTCTCCACAGGAAAGGCGAGAGGAACTCAGGGACATGCCACCATTCTCGAGTCCCCCAGATGTCTCAGTCCATTCCAGGGAAACCTGTTTCCCTGCACTGACTCGACTTTCAAGCCGAGGATCGACTCACACCACTGTGGCACGTGGGACAGCCCTGTGGCAAAGCCTCGTCGGAAAGCCTCGTGGGAGAGCCTCGAGGGAAAGCCACAGATACCTTGATCCACGCGAAGGAAGCGCGACACTGCTGCTACAGCTGGGAGGAAAGCGCACGTGCATGCACTCAAACCGAGACGAGGACTGACTCCCCTGGGGAGACTCCAGCAGTACACCAAGATCCATGTCAGCACTGGAGAGGAATCCTCAGGTTTCGGCACCGACTCTACGTAAGGTCTGAGGCCCCGGCATCGGGAGAGGAATCCGGAGAGGTCCCCCGAGCAAACTCGCATGGGACTGGAATTTCTGAGGCCACCAGAGCGGGTCCCTGAGGTCCCCATCGTAAGTCGAGAGCACCTACCGCAACTCGAGAATATCCAGGAGTTTCTCCCTCCTCCAGGCGAGATGAGGCCCATTTCCATTGAGGCATCTCGGGCTAATCACACCCTAACCTCTAGAACTGCCAAAGGGTCTTCACACCCTTGCTGCAAACTCAAGAAGTTCCCCGACATACCCGTCGACACTCGAGAGAAGTACGAGATCCCCCGCCCACATCCAGAGGAGCCCCGTTTCCGCCTCCTAGTTCGAGAGGAGGGATCCTTCCCTGGCGTGTGGGGAAAGAATTTCCGGTGTTCCCGTTGCATCTCAAGAGGAGGTGCTCTCCACAGGAAAGGCGAGAGGAAGTCCAGGGTCGTGACACCATTCTCAGAGTCCCCCAGATGTCTCAGTCCATTCCAGGGAAACCTCTTTTTCCCTGCACTGCCTCGACTTTCAAGCCCAGGTCGACTTTCACCACGGTGGCACGTGGACAGCCCTGTGGGAAAGCCTCGTGGGAAAGTCTCCTGGGAAAGCCTCGAGGGAAAGCTACAGATCCCTTGATCCAGGCGAAGGGAAGCGTGACACTGCTGCTACAGCTCGGGAGAAAGCACACGTGCATGCCCCCACTCGAGACGAGGACTGACTCCCCTGGGGAGACTCCAGAAGTACCCAAGATCCATGTCAGCACTGGAGCGGAATCCTCTGGTTCTGGCACCGACTCCAAACAAGGTCTTAGGCCCCGGCATCGACGGGAGAGAATCCTGAGAGGCCACCGTGCAACTCGCATGGGGACTGGCATTCCTCAGGCCACCAGAGCGGTTCCTGAGGTCCCATCAAAGGTCGAGAGCACCTGCCGCAACTTGAGAAAATCCAGGTGTTGTCCCTTCCAGGAGAGATGGGCCCATTTCCGCTGGGGCGTCTCGAGGCTAATCACACCTAACCTCTGGAAATTCCAAAGGGTCTTTCACACCCTTGCCGCAACTCAAGAAGTTCCCGACATACCCGTCTCCACTCGAGAGGAGGCACGAGAGTCCCGCCCACATCCAGAGGAACCCCGTTTCCGTCTCATAGCTGGAGAGGAGGGATCCTTTCCCAGCGTGATCGCGAAAGAATTCTCGGGAGTCGCTCTCCACAGGAAAGGGGAGAGGAACTCCCTGTCATGCCACCATTCCAGAGTCCCCCAGATGTCTCAGTCAATTCCAGGAAATCCTGTTTTCCCTGCACTGCCTCGTCTTTCAAGCCGAGGATCAACTCACACCACGGTGGTACGTGGGACAGCCCTGTGGGAAAGCCTCGTGGAAAGCCTTGAGGGAAAGCCACAGATCCCTTGATTCACGCGAAGGAAAGCGTGACACTGCTGCTACAGCTCGGGAGGAAAGCGCTCGTGCATGCCCCCACTCGAGACGAGGACTGACTCCCCTCGGGAGACTCCAGTAGTACCCCAAGATCCATGTCAGCACTGGAGAGGAATCCTCAGGTTCCGGCACCGACTCCGTACAAGGTCTCAGACCCCGGCATCAACGGGAAAGGAATCCGAGAGGCCATCGAACAACTCGCATGGGGACTGGCCTTTCGTCAGGACACCGGAGAGGGTCCCTGAGGTCCCCGTCGTAATTCTAGAGCACCTGCCACACTCGAGAAAATCCAGGAGGTTCTCCCCTCCAGGCGAGATGAGGCCATTTCCGCTGAGGCGTCTCGAGGCTAATCACACCTAACCTCTGGAACTTCCAAAGGTTCCTTCACACCTTAGCTGCAACTCAAGAAGTTCCCCGACACACCCGTCTCCACTCCAGAGGAAGCACGATGGTCCCGGCCACATCCAGAGGAGCTCCGTTTCCGCCTCCAAGCTAAAGATGAGGGATCCTTCCCTGCTTCCTCGGGATAGAATTCCCGACGTTTCCGAAGCTTCTCAAGAGGAGGCCCACTGCACAGGAAAGGCGAGAAGAACTCATGGGTCGTGCCACCATTCCAAGAGTCCCCCAGATATCTCAGTCCATTCCAGAGGATCCTGTTTTCCCTGCACTGCTTCGACTTTCACGCCAAGGATCGACTCACACCACGGTGGCACGTGGGAGGGCCCTGTGGGAAAGTCTCGTGGGAAAGCCTTGAGGGAAAGCCACAGGTCCCTTGATCCACGCGAAGGGAAGCGTGACACTGCTGCTACAGCACGGGAGGAAAGCGCACGTGCATGCCCCCACTCGAGACGAGGACTGACTCCCCTTGGGAGACTCCAGAAGTACCCCAACATGCATGCCAGCCTTGGAGAGGAATCCTCAGATTCCGGCCCCGACTCCACACAAGGTCTTAGGCCCTGGCATCGACGGGAGTGGAATAGCGAAAGGCCCTCTAGCAACTCGCATGGGGACTGGCCTTTCCTGTGGTCACCAGAGCGGGTCCCTGAAGTCCCCGTAAGTCGAGAGCACCTGCCGCAACTCGGTAAAATCCAGGCGGTTCTCTCCTCCAGGCGAGATGAGTCCCGTTTCCCCTGAGGTGTCTCGAGGCTAATCACACGTGACCTCTGGAACTTCCAAAGAGTCTTTCACAGTCATGCTGCAACTCGAGAAGTTCCCCGACATACCCGTCTCCACTCAAGAGGAAGCACGAGTGTTCCGGCCACATCCAGAGGAGCTCCGTTTCCGGCTCGTAGCTCGAGATGAGCGATCCTTTCCCTGATTGTTCGGGAAAGAATTCCCGGCATTCCCATCGCATCTCAAGAGGAGGCGCTCTCCAAAGGTAAGGGGAGAGGAACTGCAGGGTCGTGCCACCATTCCGAGACTCACCCAGATGTCTCAGTCCATTCCACAGGAACCTGTTTTCCCTGCATTGCCTTGGCCTTCATGCCGAGGATCGACTCACACCACCGTCACACGTGGGACAGCCCTGTGGGAAACCCTAGTGGGAAAGACTCGAGGGAAAGCCACAGATCCCTTGGTCCAGGCATGGGGAAGCGTGACACTGCTGCTACAGCATGGGAGGAAAGGGCACGCTCATGCCCCCACTCGAGACGAGGCCTGACTCCCTTGTGGAGACTGGAGAAGTACCACAAAATCCATGTCAGCACTGGAGAGGAATCCTGAGCTTCCGGCCCCGACTCCACACAAGGTCTTAGGCCCCGGCATCGACGGGAGAGGAATCACGAGAGGCCCCCTAGCAACACGCATGATGACTGGCGTTTCCTGCGGCCGCCAGAGCGGGTCCCTGAGGTCCCTGTCGTAACTCGAGAGACCCTGCCCAACTCTAGAAAATCCAGGAGGTTCTCCCCTCCAGGCGAGATAAGGCCCATTTCCTCTGAGGCGTCAGGAGGCTCATCACACCTAAATTCTGGAAATTCAAAAGGGTCCTTGCTGCAACTCAAGAAGTTCCCCGACATACCCGTCTCCACTCGAGAGGAAGCACGAGGGTCCCGCCCACATCCAGAGGAGACGCCGTTTTGGTATCGAAGATCGAGATGAGGGATCCTTTCCCTGCTTGGTCAGGAAATAATACACGCCATTCCGCTCGCATTTCAAGGGGAAGCGCTCTCCACAGGAAAGGTGAGAGGAACTCCAGGGTCGAGCCACCATTCACAGAGTCACCCAGATGTCTCAGTCCATTCCAGAGGAAACTGTTTTCCCTGCACTGCCTCGAATTTCACGGCGAGGATCGACTCAAACCACGGTGGCACGTGGGATAGCCCTGTGGGAAAGCCTCGTGGGAAATCCTCTTGGGAAAGCCTCGAGGGAAAGCCACGGATCCATTTATCCACGCGAAGGGAAGCATGACACTGCTGCTACATCTCGGGAGGAAAGCGCACGTGCATGCCCCACTCGAGACAAGGACTGACTCCCCTGGGGAGACTCCAGAAGTATCCCAAGATCCATGTCAGCACTGGAGAGGAATCCTCAGGTTCTGGCACCATCTCCACACAAGGTCTTAGGCCCCGGCATCGACGGGAGAGGAATCCCGAGAGGCCCACGAGCAATTCGCATGGGGACTGGTCTTCCTGAGGCCACCAGAGCAGGCCCCTGATGTCCCGGTCGTAAGTTGTGAGCACCTGCCTCAACTGGAGAAAAATCCAGGTGGTTCTTCCCTCCAGGCGAGATGAGGCCCATTTCTGCTGAGCCATATCCAGGCTAATCACACCTAACCTGCGGAACTTCCAAAGGGTCCTTCACATCCTTGCTGCAACTCAAGAAGCTCCCCGACATACCCGTCTCCAGTGGAGAGGAATCACGAGAGTCCCACTCACATCAAGAGGAGCCCCGTTTCCGCCTCCTAGATCGAGAGGAGGGATCCTTTCCTGCGTGGTCGGGAAAAGAATTCCCGGCGTTCCCGTCGCATCTCAAGAGGAGGCGCTCTCAACAGGAAAGGCGAGAGGAAATCCAGGTTCGTGCCACCATTCCCAGAGTCAGCCAGATGTCTCTGTCCATTCCAGGGAAACCTGTTTTCCCTGCAATGCCTCGACTTTCAAGCCGAGGAGCGACTCTCACCACGGTGGCACGTTGGACAGCACTGTGGGAAAGGCCCGTGGGAAAGCCTCGTTGGAAAGGCTCGTGGAAAGCCTCTAGGGAAAGGCACTGATCCCTTGATCCACGCGAAGGGAAGCGTATCACTGCTGCTAGAGCTCGGGAGGAAAGCGCACGTGCATGCCCCCACTCGAGACGAGTACTGACTCCCCTGGGGAGACTCCAGAAGTACCCCAAGATCCCTGTCAGCACTGGACAGGAATCCTCAGGTTCTGGCACCGACTCCACACAACGACTTAGGCCCCGCTTCGACGGGAGGAATCCCGAGAGGCCCCCGGCAACATGCATGGGGACGGGCCTTTCCTGAGGCCACCAGAGCGGATCACTGAGGTCCCCGCCGTAAGTCGAGAGCACCTGCCGAAACTCGATAAAATCCAGGATATTCTCCCCTCCAGGTGAGATGAGGCCCATTTCCGCTGAGGCGTCTCGAAGCTAATCACACCTAACCTCTGGAACTTCCAAAGGGTCCTTCACACCCTTGCTGCAACTTAAGAAGGTCCCCGACATACCCGTCTCCACTCGAGAGGAAGCACGAGAGTCCCGCCCACATCCAGAGGAGCCCCTTTTCTCCCTCATAGCTCGAGACGAGGTATCCTTTCACTGTGTGTCGGGAAAGAATTCCTGGGGTTCCCGTCGCATCTCCAGAGGAGGCGCTCTCCACAGTAAAGGCGAGAGGAACTCCAGGGTCATGCCACCATTCCCAGAGTCCCCCAGATATCTCAGTCCATTCCAGGGAAACCTGTTTTCCCTGCACTGCCTCGACTTTCAAGCGAGATTGACTCACACCATGGTGGCACGTGGGACAGCCCTGTGGGAAAGCCTCGTGGGAAAACCTCGTGGAAAATCCTCGAGGGAAAGCCACAGATCCCTTGATCCACGCCCAGGGGAAGCGTGACACTGCTGCTACAGCTCGGGAGGAAAGCGCACGTGCATGCCACCACAGGAGACGAGACTGACTTCCCTGGGGAGACTCCAGAAGTCCCTCAAGATCCTTGTCAGCACTGGAGAGGAATCCTGACGTTTCGGCACCATCTCCACACAATGTCTTAGGCCTGGCATCGATCGGGAGAGGAATCCTGAGAGTCCCCCCGAGCAATTCGCATGGGGACTGGTCTTTCCTGAGATCACCAGAGCAGGTCCCCTGAGGTCCCGGTCGTAAGATGTGAGCACCTGACTCAACTGGAGAAAATCCAGGAGGTTCTCCCCTCCAGGCGAGATGAGGCCCATTTCCGCTGAGGCGTCTTGGGGCTAATCACACCTAACATCTGGAACTTCCAAAGCGTCCTTCACACCCTCGCTGCAACTCAAGAAGTTCCCCGACATACCCGTCTCCACTCGAGAG
>NW_017202491.1:0-6356 GCF_001704415.2 Capra hircus
CTTCAGCGGTTGCTTGGCCGCCCAGACTAAGCGCCGCACGGAGAGCACCAGGTTCCAAGTGCCCCTGGCTGGGTTTTGCAGCCCCACACTCCCAGAGGCTGACTCCGTGCTTGCCTAGAAAGTGTGTGACAGACGTAGGTTCCCTAGCACTCTCCTCCCCAGCAGAGACATGTGCAGGTGGTTGAGAGGCCTGATCCTGCGTGTCTGGGTTCCCGCCCACAGTCGCAACTCAGGGGAAGCAGCCCCTGAGGCAAGACCTGCTGTAGGAGCCAGCGCGCCTGCCTGATAGGCGAGAGCACAGCCAGCAGGGAAGCGAGCCTCCTCGGGGGAAGAGGAGGCAGCCCAGCCCCGTCAAGCGGAAAGCCCTGCTTGAACGGAGCTAAGTGCGCCTCCAGTACGGAAGAGCTCTAGCTCTGCTCAGACCCCGATCTGGCAGAGTTCCTGGCGGGAGTCTGCTCTGCTGGGGCTAGCCTTGCCCAGACTTGCCTTGCTTTTAGGCTGCCTCCCCAGGAAGGAGCAGGCAGCAGGAGCCTGGGAGACGCCACTGGCGCCTTCCTTGCCTCAGCTCCAATCCTGCCTTGCCTTTGGACTTAGGTCCCAGTCCTCCTTAAGGAGGGCTTAGGGCTGGTGGGTTGCACACTGCCAAGGGCTCCAGCAGTGAGAGCTCTGTCAGAGGGAAGCGAAGGGCAACACCAGGGCTCCTTCAGCGGTTGCTTGGCCGCCCAGAGTAACCCCTCACGGAGAGCACTAGGTTCCAAGGGCCCCTGGCTGGGTTTTGCAGCCCCACACTCCCAGAGGCTGACTCCGTGGGTGCCTAGAAAGTGTGTGTCAGACGTAGGTTCCCTAGCACTCTCCTCCCCAGCAGAGACATGTGCAGGTGGTTGGGGCCTGATCCTGCGTGTCTGGGTTCCCGCCCACAGCCCCAACTCAGGGGAAGCAGCCCCTGAGGCAAGACCTGCTGGAGGAGCCCTGCGCCCCCGCCTGATAGGCGAGAGCACAGCCAGCAGGGAAGCGAGCCTCCTCGGGGGAAGAGGAGGCAGCCCAGCCCCGTCAAGCGGAAAGCCCTGCTTGCACGGATCTAAGTGCACCTCCAGTTCGGCAGAGCTCTAGCTCTGCTCAGAGCCCCGATCAGGCAGATTTCCCAGCGCGAGGCAGCTCTGCTGGGGTCGAGCCTTGCCCAGACTTGCCTTGCATTTAGTCTCCCTCCCTAGGGAGGAGCAGGTTGCCCGAGCCTGGAGACGCCACTGGTTCCTACCTTGCCTCAGCTCCTCTCCTGCCTTTCCTTTGCACTTAGGTGCCAGGCGTCCTGGGGGAGGGCTTAGGGGCTGGTGGGTTGCACACTGCTAAGGGCTCCAGCAGTGAGAGCTCTGTCAGAGGGAAGGGAAGGGCAACTGCAGGGCTCTTCCAGCGGTTGCTTGGCCTCCCAGACTCAGCGCCGCACGGAGAGCACCAGGCTCCCAGGGACCCTGGCTGGGGTCTTCAGCCCCGCACACCCGGAGGCTGAGTCCGTGGGCGCCGAGACAGTGTATGACAGACGTAGCTTCCCTAGCACTCTCCTCCCCAGCAGAGACATGTGCAGGTGTTTCTGTGCTGATCCTGCGTGTCTGGGTTCCCGCCCACAGCCCCAACTCAGGGGAAGCAGCCCCTGAGGCAAGACCTGCTGGAGGAGCCCTGAGCCCCCGCCTGATAGGCGAGTGCACAGCCAGCATGGAAGCGAGCCTCCACGGGGGAAGAGGAGGCAGCCCAGTCCCGACAAGCTGAAAGCCCTGCTTGCACGCAGCCAAGTGCGCCTCCAATACGGCAGAGCTCTAGCTCTGCTTAGAGGCCCGATCTGGCAGGGTTCCTGGTGCGTGGCTGCTCTTATGTGCGCGAGCCTTGCCCAGACTTGCCCTGCTTTTAGGCTCCCTCCCTGGACGAAGCAGGCAGCTCGAGCCTGGGAGATGCCACTCGCGCCTTTCTGTCTTCACCTCTGCTCCTGCCTTTCCTTTGTACTTAGGTTCCAAGAGTCCTTGGGGAGGGCTTTGGGGCTGGTTGGTTGCCCACTGCCAAGGGCTCCAGCAGTGAGAGCTCTGTCAGAGGGAATGGAAGGGCAACTGCAGGGCTCCTCCAGCGGTTGCTTGGCCGCCCAGACTTAGTGCAGCACGAAGAGTACCAGTCTCCCAGGGCCCCTGACTGGTGTCTGCCGCCCCGCACACCCAGATGCTGACTCTGCGGGCGCCCAGAAGCTGCCTCACACAGGTAGGTTCCCTAGCACTCTCCTCCCCAGCAGAGACATATGTTTGGGAGGGCTTAGGGATCGCTGAGTTCCACACTTCCAAGGGCTCCAGCACTGAGAGCTCTGTCGGCGGGAAGGGAAGGGCATCTGCAGAGCTCCTTCAGCTGTTGCTTGGCTGTCCAGACTCAGCGCCACATTGAGAGCACCATGCACCCAGTGCCCCTGGGTGGTGTCTGCAGCCAGCAGCCTGGCGACTCACTTTTGGTCTCCCATCATTTGCCTGAAAGACATAGGTTCCCTAATGCTCTTCTCCCCAGCAGAGCTGTGTGCAGGTTGTTGGGGCCTGCCCCTGCGTGTCTGGGTTCCCGCCCACAACCCCAGCTCAGGGGAAGTAACCCCTGAGCCAAGACCTGCAGGAGGCGAGGTATGGCTCCGCCTGGAAGCCGAGTGCACAGCACAAGTGGAAGGGAGCCTCCTCCGGGGAAGAGGAGACAGCCCAGTCGCGTGCTGCTGCAAGCCTTGCTGGGGTGGAGCCGAGTGCGCCTCCAGTATGGCAGAGCTCCAGCTCCGCTGAGAGCCCTGATCTGGCAGAGTTCCTTGCGCGAGGCTGTTCTGCCTGGGGCGAGCCTTGCCCAGACCTGCCTGGCTTCTAGACTTCCTGCCCAGGAAGGAGCAGGCTGCACGAGGCTGGGAGACGCCACTGGCACCTTCCTGGCCTCAGCTCCTCTCCTGCCTTTCCTTTGCACTTAGGTGCCAGGCGTCCTGGGGAGGGCTTAGGGGCTGGTGGGTTGCACACTGCCAAGGGCTCCAGCAGTGAGAGCTCGGTCAGAGGGAAGCGAAGGGCAACAGCAGGGCTCCTTCAGCGGTTGCTTGGCCGCCCAGACTAAGCGCCGCACGGAGAGCACCAGGTTCCAAGTGCCCCTGGCTGGGTTTTGCAGCCCCACACTCCCAGAGGCTGACTCCGTGCTTGCCTAGAAAGTGTGTGACAGACGTAGGTTCCCTAGCACTCTCCTCCCCAGCAGAGACATGTGCAGGTGGTTGAGGCCTGATCCTGCGTGTCTGGGTTCCCGCCCACAGTCGCAACTCAGGGGAAGCAGCCCCTGAGGCAAGACCTGCTGTAGGAGCCCAGCGCGCCTGCCTGATAGGCGAGAGCACAGCCAGCAGGGAAGCGAGCCTCCTCGGGGGAAGAGGAGGCAGCCCAGCCCCGTCAAGCGGAAAGCCCTGCTTGAACGGAGCTAAGTGCGCCTCCAGTACGGAAGAGCTCTAGCTCTGCTCAGACCCCCGATCTGGCAGAGTTCCTGGCGGGAGTCTGCTCTGCTGGGGCTAGCCTTGCCCAGACTTGCCTTGCTTTTAGGCTGCCTCCCCAGGAAGGAGCAGGCAGCAGGAGCCTGGGAGACGCCACTGGCGCCTTCCTTGCCTCAGCTCCAATCCTGCCTTGCCTTTGGACTTAGGTCCCAGTCCTCCTTAAGGAGGGCTTAGGGCTGGTGGGTTGCACACTGCCAAGGGCTCCAGCAGTGAGAGCTCTGTCAGAGGGAAGCGAAGGCAACACCAGGGCTCCTTCAGCGGTTGCTTGGCCGCCCAGAGTAACCCCCTCACGGAGAGCACTAGGTTCCAAGGGCCCCTGGCTGGGTTTTGCAGCCCCACACTCCCAGAGGCTGACTCCGTGGGTGCCTAGAAAGTGTGTGTCAGACGTAGGTTCCCTAGCACTCTCCTCCCCAGCAGAGACATGTGCAGGTGGTTGGGGCCTGATCCTGCGTGTCTGGGTTCCCGCCACAGCCCCAACTCAGGGGAAGCAGCCCCTGAGGCAAGACCTGCTGGAGGAGCCCTGCGCCCCCGCCTGATAGGCGAGAGCACAGCCAGCAGGGAAGCGAGCCTCCTCGGGGGAAGAGGAGGCAGCCCAGCCCCGTCAAGCGGAAAGCCCTGCTTGCACGGATCTAAGTGCACCTCCAGTTCGGCAGAGCTCTAGCTCTGCTCAGAGCCCCGATCAGGCAGATTTCCCAGCGCGAGGCAGCTCTGCTGGGGTCGAGCCTTGCCCAGACTTGCCTTGCATTTAGTCTCCCTCCCTAGGGAGGAGCAGGTTGCCCGAGCCTGGAGACGCCACTGGTTCCTACCTTGCCTCAGCTCCTCTCCTGCCTTTCCTTTGCACTTAGGTGCCAGGCGTCCTGGGGGAGGGCTTAGGGGCTGGTGGGTTGCACACTGCTAAGGGCTCCAGCAGTGAGAGCTCTGTCAGAGGGAAGGGAAGGGCAACTGCAGGGCTCTTCCAGCGGTTGCTTGGCCTCCCAGACTCAGCGCCGCACGGAGAGCACCAGGCTCCCAGGGACCCTGGCTGGGGTCTTCAGCCCCGCACACCCGGAGGCTGAGTCCGTGGGCGCCGAGACAGTGTATGACAGACGTAGCTTCCCTAGCACTCTCCTCCCAGCAGAGACATGTGCAGGTGTTTCTGTGCTGATCCTGCGTGTCTGGGTTCCCGCCCACAGCCCCAACTCAGGGGAAGCAGCCCTGAGGCAAGACCTGCTGGAGGAGCCCTGAGCCCCGCCTGATAGGCGAGTGCACAGCCAGCATGGAAGCGAGCCTCCACGGGGAAGAGGAGGCAGCCCAGTCCCGACAAGCTGAAAGCCCTGCTTGCACGCAGCCAAGTGCGCCTCCAATACGGCAGAGCTCTAGCTCTGCTTAGAGGCCCGATCTGGCAGGGTTCCTGGTGCGTGGCTGCTCTTATGTGCGCGAGCCTTGCCCAGACTTGCCCTGCTTTTAGGCTCCCTCCCCTGGACGAAGCAGGCAGCTCGAGCCTGGGAGATGCCACTCGCGCCTTTCTGTCTTCACCTCTGCTCCTGCCTTTCCTTTGTACTTAGGTTCCAAGAGTCCTTGGGGAGGGCTTTGGGGCTGGTTGGTTGCCCACTGCCAAGGGCTCCAGCAGTGAGAGCTCTGTCAGAGGGAATGGAAGGGCAACTGCAGGGCTCCTCCAGCGGTTGCTTGGCCGCCCAGACTTAGTGCAGCACGAAGAGTACCAGTCTCCCAGGGCCCCTGACTGGTGTCTGCCGCCCCGCACACCCAGATGCTGACTCTGCGGGCGCCCAGAAGCTGCCTCACACAGGTAGGTTCCCTAGCACTCTCCTCCCCAGCAGAGACATATGTTTGGGAGGGCTTAGGGATCGCTGAGTTCCACACTTCCAAGGGCTCCAGCACTGAGAGCTCTGTCGGCGGGAAGGGAAGGGCATCTGCAGAGCTCCTTCAGCTGTTGCTTGGCTGTCCAGACTCAGCGCCACATTGAGAGCACCATGCACCCAGTGCCCCTGGGTGGTGTCTGCAGCCAGCAGCCTGGCGACTCACTTTTGGTCTCCCATCATTTGCCTGAAAGACATAGGTTCCCTAATGCTCTTCTCCCAGCAGAGCTGTGTGCAGGTTGTTGGGGCCTGCCCCTGCGTGTCTGGGTTCCCGCCCACAACCCCAGCTCAGGGGAAGTAACCCCTGAGCCAAGACCTGCAGGAGGCGAGGTATGGCTCCGCCTGGAAGCCGAGTGCACAGCACAAGTGGAAGGGAGCCTCCTCCGGGGAAGAGGAGACAGCCCAGTCGCGTGCTGCTGCAAGCCTTGCTGGGGTGGAGCCGAGTGCGCCTCCAGTATGGCAGAGCTCCAGCTCCGCTGAGAGCCCTGATCTGGCAGAGTTCCTTGCGCGAGGCTGTTCTGCCTGGGGCGAGCCTTGCCCAGACCTGCCTGGCTTCTAGACTTCCTGCCCAGGAAGGAGCAGGCTGCACGAGGCTGGGAGACGCCACTGGCACCTTCCTGGCCTCAGCTCCTCTCCTGCCTTTCCTTTGCACTTAGGTGCAGGCGTCCTGGGGGAGGGCTTAGGGGCTGTGGGTTGCACACTGCCAAGGGCTCCAGCAGTGAGAGCTCGGTCAGAGGGAAGCGAAGGGCAACAGCAGGGCTCCTTCAGCGGTTGCTTGGCCGCCCAGACTAAGCGCCGCACGGAGAGCACCAGGTTCCAAGTGCCCCTGGCTGGGTTTTGCAGCCCCACACTCCCAGAGGCTGACTCCGTGCTTGCCTAGAAAGTGTGTGACAGACGTAGGTTCCCTAGCACTCTCCTCCCCAGCAGAGACATGTGCAGGTGGTTGAGGCCTGATCCTGCGTGTCTGGGTTCCCGCCCAC
>NW_017202492.1:0-6356 GCF_001704415.2 Capra hircus
TAAACCCACTGCACCTTTGTTCTATAGAGATGTAACTTTAGTGCTTTAAGGAGATGCAGATTCAAAGAAACACTTCAAGGGGAAACAAAATTAACATTCATTAAGGAAGAGAGCCAAAAAGTGTTAACAATCCTCCTCTTGGCCAGAAGATAATGTAAATTACCTGAGACCTTTTGTATACAAAATGATATACAGAAAGAATCTGGGTTGCGAACACTACATAATTTTGTGTTATCCATTGATCTCCATGTATTATCAAAAGTATAAAAAGACCTTCTGAACAATAAAGGAGGAGGCCAGGGGCCGGGGGCCAGTTTCTCGGACCAGCTTCTCGAACAGTCTCTCAGCCTGGTTTCTTGGGACTCTGGCTCCCCCTGTGTCTTTCTCCCTCTTTCTTCTTCTCTACCTTTCCTTCTCTCTGCTCTTTACTATAACTTCAGGCTGAATCTCCACATGGAGTGCGGAGGCTCGCCAGGTCTACTTACTTGGCCTGGCTGTTAAGACCGCATGAAAGGGAGCTTAAGGCGAGGCACCCTTAGATATTCAAGCGGCGCCGGTGGCCCAACGTAGGTGGTGCAAATTCCTTGTCTGGAATTTTATTGGCCGTCCGCAAAACCAAGCTATTCAGCACTCTTCCTCCACTTAATCTTCTTACTACACTATAGTTTCCTAATGTAATCTTACATCAATAAATAAACAAGTCTTTCCACACCAAAGCCGTCCACCCTTCGAATTCCCTGGATCCACCGGGGCTGGACCCCCGGCATAAGACCTTGTGTGGATTCGGTGCCGGAACCTGAGGATTCCTCTCCAGTGCTGACATGGATCTTGGGGTACTTCTGGAGTCTCCCCAGGGGAGTCAGTCCTCGTCTCGAGTGGGGGCATGCACGTGCGCTTTCCTCCCGAGCTGTAGCAGCAGTGTCACGCTTCCCTTCGCGAGGATCAAGGGATCTGTGGCTTTCCACGAGGCTTTCCCACAGGGCTGTCCCATGTGCCACCGTGGTGTGAGTCGATCCTCGGCTTGAAAGTCGAGGCAGTGCAGGGAAAACAGGTTTCCCTGGAATGGACTGAGACATCTTGGGGACTCTGGGAATGGGGCCTGATCCTGGAGTTCTTCTCGCCTTTCCTGTGGAGAGCGCCTCGTCTTGAGATGCGACGGGAACGCTAGGAATTCTTTCCCGACCACGCAGGGAAAGGAACCCTCCTCTCGAGCTAGCAGGCGGAAACGGGGCCACTCTGGATATGGGCGGGACTCTCCATTCCTCTAGAGTGGAGACGGGTATGTCGGGGAACTTCTTGAGGTGCAGCAAGGGTGTGAAAGACCCTTTGGAAGTTCCAGAGTTTAAGTGTGATTACCCCCTACTTGCCTCAGCGGAAATGGGCGTCATCTCGTCTGGAGGGGAGAACCTCCTGGATTTTCTCGAGTTGCGGCAGGTGCTCTCGACTTACGAAGGGGCCTCAGGGATCCGTTCTGGTGGCCTCAGTAAAGGCCAGTCCCCATGGGAGTTGCTCGGGGCCTCTCGGGATTCCTCTCCCGTCGATGCTGGGGCCTAAGACCTTGTGTGGACTCAGTGCCGGAACCTGAGGATTCCTCTCCAGTGCAGACATGGATCTTGAGGGTACTTCTGGATTCTCCCCAGGGCAGTCAGTTCTGGTCTCGAGTGGAGGCATGCACGTGCGCTTTCCTCCCGAGCTGTAGCAGCAGTGTCGCGCTTCCCTTCGCGTGGATCAAGGGATCTGTGTCTTTCCCTCGAAGCTTTCCCACGAGGCTTTCCCACAGGGCTGTCCCACGTGCAACCGTGGTGTGAGTCGATCCTCGGCTTGAAAGTCGAGGCAGTGCAGGGAAAACAGTTTTCCCTGGAATGGACTGAGACATCCGGGGACTCTGGGAATGGTGGCACGACCCTGGAGTTCCTCTCGCCTTTCCTGTGGAGAGCGCTTCCTCTTGAGATGCAACGGGAACGCCGGGAATTCTTTCCCGACCACGCTGGGAAAGGATCCCTCCCTCGAACTAGGAGGCGGAAACGGGGCTCCTCTGGATGTGGGCGGGACTCTCGTGCTTCCTCTCCAGTGGAGACGGGTATGTCGGGGAACTTCTTGAGTTGCAGCAAGGGTGTGAAGGACCCTTTGGAAGTTCCAGATGTTAGATGTGATTAGCCTCGAGACTCCTCAGCGGAAATGGGCCTCATCTCGCCTGGAGGGGAGAACCTCCTGGATTTTCTCGAGTTGCGTCAGGTGCTCTCGACTTACGACGGGACCTCAGGGACCCGCTCTGGTGGCCTCAGGAAAGGCCAGTCCCCATGCGAGTTGCTCGGGGGCCTCTCGGGATTCCTCTCCTGTCGATGCCGGGGCCTAAGACCTTGTGTGGACTCGGTGCCGGAACCTGAGGATTCCTCTCCAGTGCTGACATGGACCTTGGGGTACTTCTGGTGTCTCCCCAGGGGAGTCAGTCCTCGTCTCGAGTGGGGGCATGCACGTGCCCTTTCCTCGCGAGCTGTAGCAGCAGTGTCACGCTTCCCTATGCGTGGATCAAGGGTATGCGGCTTTCCCTCGAGGCTTTCCCACGAGGCTTTCCCACGAGGCTTTTCCACAGGGCTGTCCCACCTGTCACCATGTTGTGAGTCGATCCTCGGCTTGAAAGTCGAGGCAGTGCAGGGAAAACAGATTTCCCTGGAATGTACTGAGACATCTGGGGGACTCTGGGAATGGTGGCACGACCCTGGAGTTCCTCTCGCCTTTCTTGTACAGAGAGCCTCCTCTTGAGATGGGTCGGGAACGCCGGGAATTCTTTCCCGACCACGAAGGGAAAGGATACCTCCTCTCGAGGTAGCAGGCGGAAACGGGGCCCCTCTGGATGTGGGCGGGACTCTCGTGCTTCCTCTCGAGGGGAGACAGTATGTCGGGGAACTTCTTGAGTTGCAGAAAGGGTGTGAAGAACCCTTTGGAAGTTCCAGAGGTAAGGTGAATATCCTGGAGACGCCTCAGCGGAAATGGGCCTCATCTCGCCTGGAGGAGAGAACCTCCTGGATTTTCTCGAGTTGCGGCAGGTGCTCTCGACTTACGACGGGGACCTCAGGGACCCGCTCTGGGGGCCTCAGGAAAGCCCAGTCCCCATGCGAGTTGCTCGGGGCCTCTCGGGATACCTCTCCCTTCGATGCTGGGGCCTAAGCCCTTGTGTGGAGTCGGTGCCGGAACCTGAGGGTTCCTCTCCCTACTGACATGGATCTTGGGGGTACTTCTGCAGTCTCCCCAGGGGAGTCAGTCCCCGTCTCGAGTGGGGGCATGCACGTGCGCTTTCCTCCCGAGCCGTAGCAGCAGTGTCACGCTTCCCTACGCGTGGATAAGGGGATCTGTGGCTTTCCCTCGAGGCTTTCGCACGAGGCTTCCCACAGGGCTGTGCCACGTGCCATCGTGGTGTGAGTCGATCCTCGGCTTGAAAGTCGAGGCAGTGCAGGGAAAACAGTTTTCCCTGGAATGGACTGAGACATCCAGGGGACTCTGGGAATGGTGGCACGACCCTGGAGTTCCTCTCGCCTTTCCTCTGGAGAGCGCCTCCTCTAGAGGTGCGACGGGAACTCGGGGAATTCTCTCCCGACCACGAAGGGAAAGGATACCTCCTCTCGAGCTAGGAGGCGGAAACGGGGCTCCTCTGGATGTGGGCCTGACTCTAGTGCTTCCTCTCGAGTGGAGATGGGCATGTCGGGGAACTTGTAGAGTTGCAGCAAGGGCGTGAAGGACCCTTTGGAAGTTCCAGAGGTTAGGTGTGATTTGCCTCCAGACGCCTCAGCGGAAATGGGCCTCATCTCGCCTGGAGGGGAACCTCCTGGATTTTCTCGAGTTGCGGCAGGTGCTCTCGCCTTACGACGGGGACCACAGGGACCCGCTCTGGTGGCCTCAGGAAAGGCCAGTCCCCATGCGAGTTGCTAGGGGGCCTCTCGGGATTCCTCTCCTGTCGATGCCGGGGCCTAAGACCTTGTGTGGAGTCGGTGGCGGAACCTTAGGATTCCTCTCCAGTGCTGACATGGATTTTGGGGTACTTCTGGAGTCTCCGCAGGGGAGTCAGTCCTCGTCACGAGTTGCGGCATGCACGTGCGCTTTCCTCCCGAGGAGTAGCAGCAGTGTCACGCTTCCCTTCGCGTGGATCAAGGGATCTGTGGTTTCCCTCCAGGCTTGCCCAGGAGGCTTTCCCACAGGGCTGTCCCACGTGCCACCGTGGTGTGAGTCGATCTTCGGCTTGAAAGTCGAGGCAGTGCAGGGAAAACAGGTTTCCCTGGAATGGACTGAGATATCTGGGGGATCTGGGAATGGTGGCACGACCCTGGAGTTCCTCTCGCCTTTCCTGTGGAGAGCGCCTCCTCTTGAGATGCGACGGAAATGCCGGGAATTCTTTCCGACCACGCAGGGAAAGGATCCCTCCTCTCTAGCTATGAGGCGGAAACGGGACTCCTCTGGATGAGGGCGGGACTCTCGTGATTCCTCTCGAGTGGAGACGGGTATGTCGGGGAACTTCTTGAGTTGCAGCAAGGGTGTGAAAGACCCTTTGTAAGTTCCAGATGTTAGGTGTGATTAGCCTTGAGACGCCTCAGCGGAAATGGGCCTCATGTCGCCTGGAGGGGAGAACCTCCTGGATTTTCTCGAGTTGGGGGCATGTGCTCTTGACTTACGACGGGGACCTCACGGACCCGCTCTGGTGGCCTCAGGAAAGGCCAGTCCCCAAGCGAGTTCCTCGGGGGCCTCTCGGGATTCCTCTCCCGTCGATGCCGGGGCCTAAGCCTGCCGGGAGCCAGTGTGAGGAAGCCCGCCCGTGACAAGGTTATGAGGAAGGAAGCTGACATACGCAAGGCGTGCTCAGACTTCAGGGACCCCTCTGGAAATTTTTAAGCATGTACCCCAACAAAAATCTGCCGGTTTTTGTGCTCTACTTTTTCACTCTTCTGACCTTTTCTGGAAAAAGTCAATTCAGGGCGTTAGTCTTCTGCATTTGAAAGAGTGTTTCAATCCAAAAACCCTCTGATGGCTTTCTAGCCTGCCTGTAGAACTCGTACAGCTGCGCTTGTGATTGTTTGAGGCCTCCTGACCGCCGGAGGCACAGGAAGCTTAAAACATCCTAGGAATGCAGGAGCTTCTGAGAAGTCAGAATCTTTAGAATAGGACTGATTAAAAGTTTCATTTTTTGGGTCAATGCTTGCTGCCAAATTTTCATATCCTTTATTTTTAGATATAGTTGGTATGTGAAAAACAAGTAGTAGACCTGGTATTAGCAACATTAGATCTTTGAGTTAAGTACCTTCTTTGTTATAACCCACTGCACCTTTGTTCTATAGAGATGTAACTTTAGTGCTTTAAGGAGATGCAGATTAAAAAAAAACACTTCAGGGGAAACAAAATTAACATTCATTAAGGAAGAGAGCCAAAAAGTGTTAACAATCCTCTTGGCCAGAAGATAATGTAAATTACCTGAGACCTTTTGTATACAAAATGATATACAGAAAGAATCTGGGTTGCGAACACTACATAATTTTGTGTTATCCATTGATCTCCATGTATTATCAAAAGTATAAAAGACCTTCTGAACAATAAAGGAGGAGGCCAGGGGCCGGGGGCCAGTTTCTCGGACCAGCTTCTCGAACAGATCTCTCAGCCTGGTTTCTTGGGACTCTGGCTCCCCCTGTGTCTTTTCTCCTCTTTCTTCTTCTCTACCTTTCCTTCTCTCTGCTCTTTACTATAACTTCAGGCTGAATCTCCACATGGAGTGCGGAGGCTCGCCAGGTCTACTTACTTGGCCTGGCTGTTAAGACCCGCATGAAAGGGAGCTTAAGGCGAGGCACCCTTAGATATTCAAGCGGGCGCCGGTGGCCCAACGTAGGTGGTGCAAATTCCTTGTCTGGAATTTTATTGCCGTCCGCAAAAACCAAGCTATTCAGCACTCTTCCTCCACTTAATCTTCTTACTACACTATAGTTTCCTAATGTAATCTTACATCAATAAATAAACAAGTCTTTCCACACCAAAGCCGTCCCCCCTTCGAATTCCCTGGATCCACCGGGGCTGGACCCCGGCATAAGACCTTGTGTGGATTCGGTGCCGGAACCTGAGGATTCCTCTCCAGTGCTGACATGGATCTTGGGGTACTTCTGGAGTCTCCCCAGGGGAGTCAGTCCTCGTCTCGAGTGGGGGGCATGCACGTGCGCTTTCTCCCGAGCTGTAGCAGCAGTGTCACGCTTCCCTTCGCGAGGATCAAGGGATCTGTGGCTTCCACGAGGCTTTCCCACAGGGCTGTCCCATGTGCCACCGTGGTGTGAGTCGATCCTCGGCTTGAAAGTCGAGGCAGTGCAGGGAAAACAGGTTTCCCTGGA
>NW_017202493.1:0-6355 GCF_001704415.2 Capra hircus
GGAATGGTGGCACAACCCTGGAGTTCCTCCCGCCTTCCTGTGGAGAGCGCCTCCTCTTGAAATGCGACAGGGAATGCTGGGAATTCTTTCCCGACCACGCAGGGAAAGGATCCCTACTCTCGAGCTAGTAGGCGGAAACGGTCTCTGCTGGATGTGGGCGGGAATCTCGTGCTTCCTCTCGAGCGGAGACCGGTTTGTCGAGGAACTTCTTGAGTTGCAGTAAAGGAGTGAATGACCCTTTGAAGTTCCAGATGTTAGATGTGATTAGCCTCCAGACGCCTCAGTGGAAATGGGCCTCATCTCGCCTGGAGGGGAGAACCTTCTGGATTTTCTCGAGTTGCGGCAGGTGCTCTCGACTTACGACTGGGACCTCAGGGACCCGCTCTGGTGGCCTCAGGAAAGGCCAGTCCCCATGCGAGATGCTCGGGGCCTCTCGGGATTCCTCTCCCGTCGAAGCCGGAGCCTAAGACCTTGTGTGGAATCGGTGCCGGAACCTGAGGATTCCTCTCCAGTGCTGACATGGATCTTGGGGTACTTCTGGAGTCTCCCAGGGGAGTCAGTCCTCGTCTCGAGTGGGGCATGCAGGTGCGCTTTCCTCCCGAGCTGTAACAGCAGTGTCGCGCTTCCCTTGGCGTGGATCAAGGGATGGGGCTTTTCCTCGAGGCTTTCCCAACGAGGTTTTCCCACGAGCTTTCCCACAGGGCTGTCCCACGTGCCACCTTGGTGTGCGTCGATCCTCGACTTGAAAGTCGAGGCAAGTGCAGGGAAACAGTTTCCCTGGAATGGACTGAGACTTCTGCAGGACTCTGGGAATATTGACATGACCTGGAGTTCGTCTCGACTTTCCTGTGGAGAGCGCCTCCTCTTGAGATGCGAGCGGAACGCCCGGAATTTTTTTTCCGACAGGCAGGAAAGGATCCCTCCTCTCGAGCTAGGAGGCGGAAACGGGTCTCCGCTGGATGTGGGCGGGACTCTCGTGCTTCCTCTCGAGTGAGACCGGTTTTTTTCGAGGAACTTCTTGAGTTGCAGTAAGGGTGTGAAGGACCCTTTGGAAGTTCCAGAGTTTAGGTGTGATTAGCCTCAGGACGCCTCAGCGGAAATGGGCCTCATCTCGCCTGGAGGGCAGAACCTCCTGGATTTTCTCGAGTTGCGGCAGGTGCTCTCGACTTACGACGGGACCTCAGGGACCCGCTGTGGTGGCGTCAGGAAAGGCCAGTCCCCATGCGAGTGCTCGAGGCCCTCTCGGGATTCCTCTCCCGTCGATGCAGGGGCCTAAAGATCTTGTGTGGAGTCGGTGCCGGAACCTGAGGATTCCTCTCCAGTGCTGACATGGATCTTGGGGTACTTCTGGAGTCTCCCAGGGGAGTCAGTCCTCGTCTCGAGTGGGGGCATGCACGTGCACTTTCCTACCGAGCTGTAGCAGCAGTGTCGCGCTTCCCTTCGTGTGGATCAAGGGATCTGTGGCTTTCCATCAAGGCTTTCCACGAGGCTTTCCACAGTGCTGTCCCACGTGCCACCGTGGTGTGAGTCCAACCCCGGCTAGAAAGTCGAGACAGTGCAGGGAAAACAGGTTTCCCTGGAATGGACTGAGACATCTGGGGGACTCTGGGAATGGTGGCACAACCCTGGAGTTCCTCTCAACATTCTGTGGAGAGCCGCTCCTCTTGAGATGCGAAGGGAACGCCGGGAATTCTTTCCCGACCACGCAGGGAAAGGATCCCTACTCTCGGAGCTAGGAGGCGGAAACGGGTCTCTGCTGGATGTGGGCGGGAATCTCGTGCTTCCTCTCGAGTGGAGACGGTTTGTCGAGGAACTTCTTGAGTTGCAGTAAAGGAGTGAAAGACCCTTTGGAAGTTCCAGATGTTAGATGCGATTAGCTCCAGACGCCTCAGCGGAAATGGGCCTCATCTCGCCTGGAGGGGAGAACCTCCTGGATTTTCTCGAGTTGCGGCAGGTGCTCTCGACTTACGACTGGGACTCAGGGACCCGCTCTGGTGGCCTCAGGAAAGGCCAGTCCCCTTGCGAGATTGCTCGGGGCCTCTCGGGATTCCTGTCCGTCGATGCTGGGGCCTAAAACCTTGTGTGGAGTCAGTGCCGGAACCTGAGGATTCCTCTGCAGTGCTGACATGGTCTTGGGGTACTTCTGGAGTCTCCCCAGGGGAGTCAGTCCTCGTCTCGAGTGGGGACATGCACGTGCCCTTTCCTTCCGAGCTGTAGCAGCAGTGTCGCACTTCCCTTCGCGTGGATCAAGGAATCTGTGGCTTTCCCTCGAGGCTTTCCACGAGGCTTTTCCCACGAGGCTTTCCCACAGGGCTGTCCCACGTGCCACTGTGGTGAGAGTCGATCCTTGGATTGAAAGTCGAGGCAGTGCAGGGAAAACAGGTTTCCCTGGAATGGACTGAGACATGTGGGGGACTCTGGGAATGGTGGCACAACCCTGGAGTTCCTCCCGCCTTTCCTGTGGAGAGCGCCTCCTCTTGAAATGCGACAGGAATGCTGGGAATTCTTTCCCGACCACGCAGGGAAAGGATCCCTACTCTCGAGCTAGTAGGCGGAAACGGGTCTCTGCTGGATGTGGGCGGGAATCTCGTGCTTCCTCTCGAGCGGAGACCGGTTTGTCGAGGAACTTCTTGAGTTGCAGTAAAGGAGTGAATGACCCTTTGGAAGTTCCAGATGTTAGATGTGATTAGCCTCCAGACGCCTCAGTGGAAATGGGCCTCATCTCGCCTGGAGGGGAGAACCTTCTGGATTTTCTCGAGTTGCGGCAGGTGCTCTCGACTTACGACTGGGACCTCAGGGACCCGCTCTGGTGGCCTCAGGAAAGGCCAGTCCCCATGCGAGATGCTCGGGGGCCTCTCGGGATTCCTCTCCCGTCGAAGCCGGAGCCTAAGACCTTGTGTGGAATCGGTGCCGGAACCTGAGGATTCCTCTCCAGTGCTGACATGGATCTTGGGGTACTTCTGGAGTCTCCCCAGGGGAGTCAGTCCTCGTCTCGAGTGGGGGCATGCAGGTGCGCTTTCCTCCCGAGCTGTAACAGCAGTGTCGCGCTTCCCTTGGCGTGGATCAAGGGATCTGGGGCTTTCCCTCGAGGCTTTCCCACGAGGTTTTCCCACGAGGCTTTCCCACAGGGCTGTCCCACGTGCCACCTTGGTGTGCGTCGATCCTCGACTTGAAAGTCGAGGCAGTGCAGGGAAAACAGTTTCCCTGGAATGGACTGAGACTTCTGCAGGACTCTGGGAATATTGACATGACACTGGAGTTCGTCTCGACTTTCCTGTGGAGAGCGCCTCCTCTTGAGATGCGAGCGGAACGCCGGGAATTTTTTTCCGACCAGGCAGGGAAAGGATCCCTCCTCTCGAGCTAGGAGGCGGAAACGGGTCTCCGCTGGATGTGGGCGGGACTCTCGTGCTTCCTCTCGAGTGGAGACCGGTTTTTCGAGGAACTTCTTGAGTTGCAGTAAGGGTGTGAAGGACCCTTTGGAAGTTCCAGAGTTTAGGTGTGATTAGCCTCAGGACGCCTCAGCGGAAATGGGCCTCATCTCGCCTGGAGGGCAGAACCTCCTGGATTTTCTCGAGTTGCGGCAGGTGCTCTCGACTTACGACGGGAACCTCAGGGACCCGCTGTGGTGGCGTCAGGAAAGGCCAGTCCCCATGCGAGTTGCTCGAGGCCCTCTCGGGATTCCTCTCCCGTCGATGCAGGGGCCTAAGATCTTGTGTGGAGTCGGTGCCGGAACCTGAGGATTCCTCTCCAGTGCTGACATGGATCTTGGGGTACTTCTGGAGTCTCCCCAGGGGAGTCAGTCCTCGTCTCGAGTGGGGGCATGCACGTGCACTTTCCTACCGAGCTGTAGCAGCAGTGTCGCGCTTCCCTTCGTGTGGATCAAGGGATCTGTGGCTTTCCATCAAGGCTTTCCCACGAGGCTTTCCCACAGTGCTGTCCACGTGCCACCGTGGTGTGAGTCCAACCCCGGCTAGAAAGTCGGGACAGTGCAGGGAAAACAGGTTTCCCTGGAATGGACTGAGACATCTGGGGGACTCTGGGAATGGTGGCACAACCCTGGAGTTCCTCTCAACATTCCTGTGGAGAGCGCCTCCTCTTGAGATGCGAAGGGAACGCCGGGAATTCTTTCCCGACCACGCAGGGAAAGGATCCCTACTCTCGAGCTAGGAGGCGGAAACGGGTCTCTGCTGGATGTGGGCGGGAATCTCGTGCTTCCTCTCGAGTCGGAGACCGATTTGTCGAGGAACTTCTTGAGTTGCAGTAAAGGAGTGAAAGACCCTTTGGAAGTTCCAGATGTTAGATGCGATTAGCCTCCAGACGCCTCAGCGGAAATGGGCCTCATCTCGCCTGGAGGGGAGAACCTCCTGGATTTTCTCGAGTTGCGGCAGGTGCTCTCGACTTACGACTGGGACCTCAGGGACCCGCTCTGGTGGCCTCAGGAAAGGCCAGTCCCCATGCGAGATGCTCGGGGGCCTCTCGGGATTCCTCATCCCGTCGAAGCCGGGGCCTAAGACCTTGTGTGGAATCGGTGCCGGAACCTGAGGATTCCTCTCCAGTGCTGACATGGATCTTGGGGTACTTCTGGAGTCTCCCCAGGGGAGTCAGTCCTCGTCTCGAGTGGGGGCATGCAAGTGCGCTTTCCTCCCGAGCTGTAGCAGCAGTGTCACGCTTCCCTTCGCGTGGATCAAGGGATCAGGGGCTTTCCCTCGAGGCTTTCCCATGAGGCTTTCCCACGAGGCTTTCCCACAGGGCTGTCCCACGTGCCACCGTGGTGTGAGTCGATCCTCGGCTTGAAAGTCGAGGCAGTGTAGGGAAAACAGGTTTCCCTGGAATGGACTGAGACATCTGGGGGACTCTGGGAATGTGGCACGACCCTGGAGTTCCTCTCGCCTTTCCTGTGGAGAGCGCCTCCTATTGAGATGCGACGGGAAGGCCGGGAATTCTTTCCCGACCACGCAGGGAAAGGAAGCCTCCTCTCGAGCTAGGATGGCGGAAACGGGGCTCCTCTGGTTGTGGGCGGGACTCTCGTGCTTCCTCTCGAGTGGAGTCGGGTTATGTCGGGGAACTTCTTGAGTTGCAGCAAGGGTGTGAAGGACCCTTTGGAAAGTTCCAGAGTTTAGGTGTGATTAGCCTCAAGACGCCTCAGTGGAAATGGGCCTCATCTCGAATGGAGGGGAGAACCTCCTGGATTTTCTCGAGTTGCGGCAGGGCTCTCGACTTACGACGGGGACATCAGGGACCCGCTCTGGTGGCCTCAGGAAAGGCCAGTCCCCTTGCGAGTTGCTCGGGGCCTCTCGGGGGCCTCTCGGGTTTCCTCTCCGATCGATGCTGGGGCCTAAAACCTTGTGTGGAGTCAGTGCCGGAACCTGAGGATTCCTCTCCAGTGCTGACATGGATCTTGGGGTTCTTCTGGAGTCTCCCCAGGGGAGTCAGTCCTCGTCTCGAGTGGGGGCATGCACGTGCGCTTTCCTCCCGAGCTGTAGCAGCAGTGTCACGCTTTCCTTCGCGTGGATCAAGGGATCAGGGGCTTTCCCTCGAGGCTTTCCCATGAGGCTTTCCCACGAGGCTTTCCCACAGGGCTGTCCCACGTGCCACCGTGGTGTGAGTCGATCCTCGGCTTGAAAGTCAGGCAATGCAGGGAAAACAGGTTTCCCTGGAATGGACTGAGAAATCAGGGGGACTCTGGGAATGTGGCACGACCCTGGAGTTCCTCTCGCCTATCCTGTGGAGAGCGCCTCCACTTGAGATGCGACACGGGAACGCCGGGAATTCTTTCCCGACCATGCAGGAAAGGATCCCTTCTCTCGAGCTAGGAGGCGGAAACGGGCTCCTCTGGATGTGGGCGGACTCTCGTGCTTCCTCTCGAGTGGAGTTGGGTATGTCGGAGAGCTTCTTGAGTTGCAGCAAGGGTGTGAAGGACCCTTTGGAAGTTCCAGAGTTTAGGTGTGATTAGCCTCGAGACGCCTCAGCGGAAATGGGCCTCATCTCGCCTGGAGGGGAGAACCTCCTGGATTTTCTCGAGTTGCGGCAGGTGCTCTCGACTTACGACGGGAACCTCAGGGACCCGCTGTGGTGGCGTCAGGAAAGGCCAGTCCCATGCGAGTTGCTCGAGGCCCTCTCGGGATTCCTCTCCGTCGATGCAGGGCCTAAGATCTTGTGCGAGTCGGTGCCGGAACCTGAGGATTCCTTTCCAGGTGCTGACATGGATCTTGGGGTACTTCTGGAGTCTCCCCAGGGGAGTCAGTCCTCGTTTCGAGTGGGGGCATGCACGTGCACTTTCCTACCGAGCTGTAGCAGTAGTGTCGCGCTTCCCTTCGCGTGGATCAAGGGATCTGTCGCTTTCCATCGAGGCTTT
>NW_017202494.1:0-6355 GCF_001704415.2 Capra hircus
GGAACGCCGGGAATGCTTTACAGACGCACAGCAGGTAAAGGATCCCTCCTCTCGAGCTATGAGGTGGAAACGGTGCTCCTCTGAAAGTGGCGGGAAGATCTTGATACTCTCGAGTGGAGCGGGTATGTCGGAACTTCTTGAGTTGCAGCAAGGGTGTGAAGGACCTTTGGAAGTTCCAGAGGTTAGGTGTGATTAGCCTCCAGACGCCTCAGCGGCAAATGGGCCTCATCTCGCCTTTAAGGACGACAAGATCCATGTCAGCACTGGAGAGGAATCCTCAGGTTCATTCCACGACCGAATCTCCCCGATCGACGGGAGAGGAATCCTGAGAGGCCCCGAGAAACTCGCATGGGGAATGGCCTTTCCTGAGGCCACCAGAGCGGGTCCCTCAGGTCCCCGTCGTAAGTCGAGATCACCTGTCCCAACTCGAAAAAAATCCAGGAGGTTCTCCCCTCCAGGCGAGATGAGGCCCATTTCCGCTGAGGCGACTCGTGGCTAATCACACCTAAACCTCTGGAACTTCCAAAGGGTTCTTCACACCCTTGCTGCAACTCAAGAAGTTCCCGACATACCCGTCTCCACTCGAGAGCAAGCACGAGAGTCCCGCCCACATCCAGAGGAGCCCCGTTTCCGCCTCACAGCTAGAGAGGAGGTATCCTTTCCCTGCGTGGTCCGGAAAGAATTCCTGGTCTTCCCGTCACAACTCAAGAGGAGGCGCTTTCAACAGGAAAGGTGAGAGGAACTCCAGGGTCGTGCCACCATTCCCAGAGTACCCCAGATATCTCAGTCCATTCCAGGGAAACCTGTTTTCCCTGCACTGCCTCGACTTTCAAGCCGAGGATCGACTCACAGCACGGTGGCACGTGGGACAGCCCTGTGGGAAAGCCTCGTGAGAAAGCCTCATGGGAAAGCCTCGAGGGAAAGCCACTGATCCCTTGATCCACTCGACGGGAAGAATGACACTGCTGCTACAGCTCGGGAGGAAAGCGCTCTTCAATGCCCCCACTCGAATGAGGACTGACTCCCCTGGGGAGACTCCGAAGTACCCCAAGATCCATGTCAGCACTGGAGAGGAATCCTCAGGTTCCGGACCGACCCACAAAGTTCTTAGGCCCCAGAATCGATGGGAGAGGAATCCCGAGAGGCCACCGAGCAACTCGCATGGGGACTGGCCTTTCCTGCGGCCACCAGAGCGGGTCCCTGAGGTCCCCGTCATAAGTCGAGAGCACCTGTTGCAATTCGAGAAAATCCAGGAGGTTCTCCCCTCCAGGCAAGATGAGCGCATTTCCGCTGAGGCGTCTAGAGGCTAAATGCACCTAACATCTGGAACTTCCAAAATGTCCTTCACATCCTTTCTGCAACTGAATAAGTTCCCCGACATACTCGCCTCCACTGAGAGGAAGCACGAGAATCCCGCCCACATCCAGAGGAGCCCCGTTTCCGCCTCCTAGCTCGAGAGGAGGGATCCTTTCCCTGCGTGGTGGGAAAGAATTCCCCGCGTTCCCGTCGAATCTCAAGAGGAGGCGCTCTCCACAGGAAAGGCGAGAGGAACTCCAGGGTCGTGCCACCATTCCAGAGTCCCCCAGATGTCTCAGTCCATTCCAGGGAAACCTGTTTTCCCTGCACTGCCTCGACTTTCAAGCGGAGGATCGACTCACATCACGGTGGCACGTGGGACAGCCCTGTGGGAAAGCCTCGTGGGAAAGCCTCTGGGAAAGCCTCGAGGGAAAGCCACAGATCCCTTGATGCACGCGAAGGGAAGCGTGACACTGTTGCTACAGCTCGGGAGGAAAGCGCACGTGCATGCTCCCACTCGAGACGAGGACTGACTCTCCCGGGGAGACTCCAGAAGTACCCCAAGATCCATGTCAGCACAGGAGAGGAATCGTCAGGCTCCGGCTCCGACTACTCACAAGGTCTTAGGCCCCGGAATCGACGGTTGAGGAATCCGGAGAGGCCCCCGAGCAACTCGCATGGGGACTGGCCTTTCCGAGGCCACCAGAGCGGGTCTCTGTGGTCCCCGTTGTAAGTCGAGCGCACCTGCCGCAACTCGAGAAAATCCAGGAGGTTCTCCCCTCCAGGCGAGATGAGGCCCATTTCCGCTAAGGCGTCTCGAGGCTAATCACACCTAACCTCTGGAACTTCCAAAGGGTCCTTCACACCCTTGCTGCAACTCAAGAAGTTCCCCGACATACCCGTCTCCACTCGAGAGGAAGCACGAGAGTCCCGCCCACATCCAGAGGAGCCCCGTTTCTACCTCCTAGCTCGAGAGGAGGGATCCTTTCCCTGCGTGGTCGGGAAAGAATTCCCGGCGTTTCCGTCGCATCTCAAGTGGAGGCACTCTCCACAGGAAAGGCGAGAGGAACTCCAGGGTCGTGTCACCATTGCCAGAGTCTCCCAGATGTCTCAGTCCATTCCAGGGAAACCTGTTTTCCCTGCACTGCCTCGACTTTCAAGCCGAGGATCGACTCACATCACGTGGCACGTGGGACAGCCCTGTGGGAAAGCCTCGTGGGTAAGCCTCGTGGGAAAGCCTCGAGGGAAAGCCACAGATCCCTTGATCCATGCGAAGGGAAAAGTGACACTGCTGCTACAGCTCGAGAGGAAAGCGCACGTGCATGCCCCCACTCGGGAGGAGGACTGACTCCTCTGGGGAGACTCCAGAAGGAACCCAAGATCCATGTCAGCACTGGAGAGGAATCCTCAGGTTCCGGCACCGACTCCACACAAGGTCTTAGGCCCCGGCATCTTCGGGAGAGGAATCCCGAGAGGCCCAAGAGCAACTCCCATGGGAACTGGCCTTTCCTGAGGCCACCAGAGCGGGTCCCAGAGGTCCCCGTCGTAAGTCGAGAGCACCTGCCTTAACTCGAGAAAATCCAGGAGGTTCTCCGCTTCAGGCGAGATGAGGCCCATTTCCGCTGAGGCGTCTGAGGCTAATCACATCTAATATCTGGAACTTCCAAAGCGTACTTTCACACCCTTGCTGCCAACTAAAGAAGTTCCCCGACATAGCCGTCTCCACTCGAGAGGAAGCACGAATGTCCCACCCAAATCCAGAGGAGCCCCGTTTCCGCCTCCTAGCTCGAGGGGAGGGATCCTTTCCCAGCGTGTTCGGGAAAGAATTCCCGGCTTTCCCGTTGCATCTCAAGAGGAGGCGCTCTCCACAGGAAAGGCGAGAGGAACTCCAGGGTCGTGCCACCATTCCCAGAGTCCCCTGGAAGTCTCAGTCCATTCCAGGGAAACCTGTTTTCCCTGCACTGCCCGCAACTTTCAAGCCGAGGATCGACTCAAACCACGGTGGCACGTGGGACAGCCCTGTGGGAAAGCCTCGTGGGAAAGCCTCGTGGGAAAGCCTAGAGGGAAAGCCTCGAGGGAAAGCCACAGATCCCTTGATCCACGCGAAGGGAAGCGCGACTCTGCTGCTACAGCTCGGAAGGAAAGCGCACGTGCATTCCCCCACTCGAGACGAGGACTGACTCCCCTGGGGAGACTCCAGACGTACCCCAAGATCCATGTCAGCACTGGAGAGGAATCCTCAGGTTCCGGCACCGGCTCCACACAAGTTGTTAGGCCCCGGCATCTACGGGAGAGGAATCCCGAGAGGCCCCCGAGCAACTCGCATGGGGACTGGCCTTTCCTGAGGCCACCAGAGCGGGTCCCTGAAGTCCCCGTCGTAAGTCGAGAGCACCTGCTGCAACTCGAGAAAATCAAGGAGGTTCTCCCCTCCAGGCGAGATGAGGCCAATTTCCGCTGAGGCGTCTCGAGGCTTTTCACACCTAAACTCTGGAACTTCCAAAGGGTCCTTCGCACCCTTGCTGCAACTCAAGAAGTTCCCCGACATACCCGTCTCCACTTGAGAGGCAGCACGAGAGTCCCGCCCACATTCAGAGGAGCACCGTTTCCGCCTCCTAGGTCGAGAATAGGGATCCTTTCCCTGCGTGGTCGGGAAAGAATTCCCGGGTTTCCGTCGCATCTCAAGAGGAGGCGCTCTTCAGAGGAAAAGCGAGATGAACTCCAGGTACCTTCCACCATTCCCAGAGTCCCCCAGATGTCTCAGTCCATTCCAGGGAACCTGTATTCCCTGCACTGCCTCGACTTTCAAGCCGAGGATCGACTCACACCACAGTGGCACGTGGGGCAGCCCTGTGGGAAAGCCTCGTGGGAAAGCCTCGAGGGAAAGCCACAGAACCCTTGATCCACGCGAAGGTAAGCGTGACACTGCTGCTAAAGCTCGGGAGGAAAGCGCATGTGCATGCCCCCACTCGAGTAGAGGACTCACTGTCCTGGGGAGACTCCAGAAGTACCCAAAGATCCATGTCAGCACTGGAGAGGAATCCTCAGGTTGCGGCACCGAATCCACAGAAGGTCTTAGGCCCCGGCATCTACGGGAGAGGAATCCGAGAGGCCCAAGAGCAACTCGCATGGGGACTGGCCTTTCCTGAAGCCACCAGAGCGGGTCCCTGAGGTCCCCATCGTAAGTCGAGAGCACCTGCCGCAACTCGAGAAAATCCAGGAGGTTCTCCCCTCCAGGCGAGATGAGGCCCATTTCCGCTGAGGCGTCTTGAGGCTAATCACATCTAATATCTGGTACTTCCAAAGGGTCCTTCACAGCCTTGCTGCAACTCAAGAAGTTCCCCGACATACTCGTCTCCACTCGAGAGGAAGCACGAGAGTCCCGCCCACATCCAGAGGAGCCCCGTTTCCGCCTCCTAGCTCGAGAGGAAAGATCCTTTCCCTGCGTGGTCGGGAAAGAATTCCCGGGTTCCCGTCGCATCTCAAGAGGAGGCGCTCTCCACAGGAAAGGCGAGAGGAACTCCAGGGTCGTGCCACCATTCCCTGAGTCCCCCAGATGTTTCAGTCCATTCCAGGGAAATCTGTTTTCCCTTCACTGCCTCGACTTTAAAGCCGAGGATCGACTCACACCACAGTGGCACGTGGGAAAGCCCTGTGGGAAGCCTCGTGGGAAAGCGTCATGGGAAAGTCTAGAGGGAAAGCCACAGATCCCTTGATCCACGAAAAGGGAAGCGTGAAACTGCTGCTACAGCTCGGGAGGAAATCACACGTGCATGCCCTCTCTCGTGACGAGGACTGACTCCCCTGGGGAGACTCCAGAAGTACCACAAGATCCATGTCGGCACTGGAGAGGAATCCTCAGGTTCCGTCACTGAGTCCACACAAGGTCTTAGGCCCCAGCATCGACGGGAGAGGAATCCCGAGAGGCCCGGGAGAAACTCGAATGGGGACTGGCCTTTCCTGAGGCCACCAGAGCGGGTCCCTGAGGCCCTCGTCGTAAGTCGAGAGCACCTGCCGCATGTCGAGAAAATCCAGGAGGTTCTCCCCTCCAGGCGAGATGAGGCCCATTTCGGCTGAGGCAACTAGGGGTAATCACACTTAAACTCTCGAACTTCGAAAGGGTCCTTCACACCCTTGCTGCAACTCAAGAAGTTCCCCGACATACCCGTCTCCACTCAAGAGGAACCCGAGCGTCCCGCCCGTATCCAGAGTGGCCCCGTTTCCGCCTGCTAGCTCGAGAGGAGGGATCCTTTCCCTGCGTGGTCCTGAAAGAATTCCTAGCGTTCCCGTCTCATCTCAAGAGGAGGCGCTCTCCACAGTAAAGGCGAGAGGAACTCCAGTATCAGGCCCCATTCCCAGAGTCCCCCAGATGTCTCAGTCCATTCCAGGGAAACCTGTTTTCCCTGCACTGCCTCCACTATCAAGCTGAGGATCGACTCACACCACAAGGGCACGTGAAAAAGCCCTGTGGGGAAAGCCTCGTGGGAAAGCCTCATGGGAAAGCCTCGAGGGAAAGCCCCTGATCCCTTGATCCAAGCGAAGGGAACCGTGACACTGCTGCTACAGGGTCGGGAGGAAAGCGCACGTGCATGCCCCCACTCGAGACGAGGACATACGCCTCTGGGGAGACTTCAGAAGACCCCGAAGATCCATGTCGGCACTGCAGAGGAAACCTCACGTTCCGGCACTGACTCCACACAAGGTCTTAGGCCCCGGCATCGAGGGGAGAGGAATCCCGAGAGGCCCCCGAGCAACTCACATGGGGACTGGCCTTTCCTGAGGCCACAAGAGCGAGTCCCTGAGGTCCCAGTCGTAAGTCGAGAGCACCTGCCGCAATTCGAGAAAATCCAGGAGGTTCTCCCCTCCAGGCGAGATGAGGCCCATTTCCGCTGAGGCGTCTCCAGGAAAATCACACCTAACCTCTGGAACTTCCAAAGGGTCCTTCACACCCTTGCTGCACTCAAGAAGTTCCCCGACATACCCGTCTCCACTCGAGAGGAAGCAGGGAAAGTCCCGCCCACATCAAGAGGAGCCACGTTTCCCGCCCTCCTAGCTCGAGAGG
>NW_017202495.1:0-6355 GCF_001704415.2 Capra hircus
AGAAAGAGAGAGAAAGACGGGGGGAGCCAGAGTCCCAAGAAAACCAGGCTGAGAGACTAGTTTCGAGAAGCTGGTCCGAGAAACTGGCCCCGCCCCTGGCCTCCCTCCTTTATTGTTCAGAAGGCCTTTTATACTTTTGATAAAACATGGAGATCAATGGATAACACAAAAAATTATGTAGCGTTCACAACCCAGATTCTTTCTGTATATCATTTTCTATACAAAAGGTCTCAGGTGATTTACATTATCTTCTGGCCAAGAGCTTGTTAACACTTTTTGGCTCTCTTCCTTAATGAATGTTAATTTTGTTTCCCCTGAAGTGTTTTTCTTTAATCTGCATCTCCTTAAAGCATTAAAGTTACATCTCTATAGAACAAAGGTGCAGTGGGTTATAACAAAGAAGGTAGATCTCTAATAAGGTCTTAAATATCTACCCAACTACTATATCCAACTATATCTAAAAATAAAGGATATGAAAATTTGGCAGCAAGCATTGACCCAAAAAATGAAACTTTTAATCAGTCCTATTCTAAAGAATTTGACTCCTCGAAGCTCCTGCATTCCTAGGATGTTTTAAGCTTCCTGTGCCTCCTGCGGTCAGGAGGCCTCAAACAATCACAAGCGCAGCTGTACGAGTCCTACAGGCAGGCTAGAAAGCCATCAGAGGGTTTTTGATTGAAACAGTCTTTCAAATGCAGAAGACTAACGCCCTGAATTGACTTTTTCCAGAAAAGGTCAGAAGAGTGAAAAAGCAGAGCACAAAAACCGGCAGATTTTTGTTGGGGTACATGCTTAAAAATTTCCAGAGGGGTCCCTGAAGTCTGAGCACGCCTTGCTTATGTCAGCTTCCTTCCTCATAACCTTGTCACGGGCGGGCTTCCTCACACTGGCTCCCGCAGTCTTAGGCCCCGGCATCGACAGGAGAGGAATCCCGAGAGGCCCCCGAGCAACTCGCATGGGACTGGCCTTTCCTGAGGCCACCAGAGCGGGTCCCTGAGGTCCCCGTCGTAAGTCGAGAGCACCTGCCGCAACTCGAGAAAATCCAGGAGGTTCTCCCCTCCAGGCGAGATGAGGCCCATTTCCGCTGAACCGTCTCGAGGCTAATCACACCTAACCTCTGGAACTTCCAAAGGGTCCTTCACACCCTTGCTGCAACTCAAGAAGTTCCCCGACATACCCGTCTCCACTCGAGAGGAAGCACGAGAGTCCCGCCCACATCCAGAGGAGCCCCATTTCCGCCTCCTAGCTCGAGAGGAGGGATCCTTTCCCTGCGTGGTCGGGAAAGAATACCCCGACGTTCCCGTCGCATCTGAAGAGGAGGCGCTCTCCACAGGAAAGGCGAGAGGAACTCCAGGGTCGTGCCACCATTCCAGAGTCCCCAGATGTCTCAGTTCATTCCAGGGAAACCTGTTTTCCCTGCACTGCCTCGACTTTCAAGCCGAGGATCGAATCACACCACGGTGGACACGTGGACAGCCCTGTGGGAAAGCCTCGTGGGAAAGCCTAATGGGAAAGCCTCGAGGGAAAGCCACAGATCCCTTATCCACGCGAAGGGAACCGTGACACTGCTGCTACAGCTCGGGAGGAAAGCGGACGTGCATGCCCCCACTCGAGACAAGGACTGACCCCCTGGGGAGACTCCAGAAGTACCCAAGATCCATGTCAGCACTGGAGAGGATCCTCACTTCGGCACCGACTCCACAAAGGTCTTAGGCCCGGCATCGACGGGAGAGGAATCCCGTGAGTCTCCCGACTAGCATGGGGACTGGCCTTTACTGAGGCCATAAGAGCGGGTCCCTGAGGTCCCCGTCATAAGTCGAGAGCACCTGCCGCAACTCGAGAAAATCCAGGAGGTTCTCCCCTGCAGGCGAGATGAGGCCGTTTCCACTGAGGTGTCTCGAGGCTAATCACACTTGACCTCTGGAACTTCCAAAGAGTCTTTCACAGCCATGCTGCAACTCAAGAAGTTCCCCGACATACCCGTCTCCACTCAAGAGGAAGCACGAGGGTCCCGGCCACATCCAGAGGAGCTCCGTTTCCGGCTCGTAGCTCGAGAGGACGGATCCTTTCCCTGCTTGGTCGGGAAAGAATTCCCGCATTCCCATCGCATCTCAAGAGGAGGCGCTCTCCAAAGGAAAGGGAGAGGAACTGCAGGGTCGTGCCACCATTCCAAGACTCCCCAGATATCTCAGTCCGTTCCACAGGAACCTGTTTTCCCTGCACTGCCTCGGCTTTCACGCCGAGGATCGACTCACACCACCGTGACACGTGGGACAGCCCTGTGGGAAAGCCTCGTGGGAAAGACTCGAGGGAAAGCCACAGATCCCTTGGTCCACGCAAGGGGAAGCGTGACACTGCTGCTACAGCATGGGAGGAAAGGGCACGCTCATGCCCCACTCGAGACGAGGCCTGACTCCTTTGTGGAGACTCCAGAAGTACCCCAAAATCCATGTCAGCACTGGAGAGGAATCCTCAGCTTCCGGCCCCGACTCCACACAAGGTCTTAGGCCCCGGCATCGACGGGAGAGGAATCACGAGAGGCCCCCTAGCAACACGCATGATAACTGGCCTTTCCTGCGGCCGCCAGAGCGGGTCCCTGAATCCCCGTCGTAACTCGAGAGCACCTGCTGAAACTCGGGAATATCCAGGAGCCTCTCCATTCCAGGCGACATGAGGCCCATTTCCGCTGAGGCATCTCGAGACTAACCACACCTAACCTCTGGAACTTCCAAAGGGTCCTTCACACCCTTGCTGCAACTCAAGAAGTTCCCCGACATACCCGTTCCTCTTCACGTTCTGCCATAATGGTGGTGTCATCTGCATATCTACGTTGATTGATATTTCTACCGGCAATCTTGATTCCAGCTTATGTATCTTCCATCCCAGCATTTTTCATGATGTACTCTGCCATAGAAGTTAAATAAACAGGGTGACAATATACAGCCTTGACATACTCCTTTTCCTTTTTGGAACCAGTCTGTTGTTCCATGTCCTGCTCTAACTGTTGCTTCCTGACCTTCATCCAGATTTCTCAAGAGGCAGGTTAGGTGGTCTGGTATTCCCATCTCTTTCAGAATTGTGGCTAAAAACAACAGTATAAGGACCTTTCCGATGTCAGGCCAAGGAATTGTGTTTCCAGTCATTGAGCCACACCTGATCACTGAGCACAAATTCATGAATCTCTTCCTCAAGGGGGAATGATATTCTTTTTTATACAAACTTAGTTACCTGATTTATTACCTTACCTAATTGTTCCATCTGCTGTGAAATCCCACCCCCTTACTTGTGGCAAATCTGCTAACACCTGCCTCACTGTGGGAGGGGTCTCCCATAGAAAATTTCATAAGGACAACAACTGTGGGAACGTGCGGTTACCCGTAATATGAGTAAGTCTGCCCGGAAGCAAGCCCATCCATGTACAGTCAGTCTCTATGATCCATTTTGAAAGTGTCTCTTCAAGAGTTTGGTTTGTTTCTTTCCACCATTCCAGAACACTGGGGCCTATATGCTGTATGTAATTTCCACTGATATTTAGAGCTTCACATACCTGTTAATTAACGCGGCTACAAAGACAGGGCCCATTGTCGGATTCTATACTGGTTGGAAACCCAAGTCTGGGAATTATTTTCTCAAATCAGCGAGCTACTTCATTTTCTTTTTCAGATCAGGTAGGGAAGGCCTCTGCCAACCGGAGAAGGTACCTACTATTCTAGTAAGTCATGATAACAGGTGACTGCCTTTGCTTCCCCGAAGGACACTCGCTTTCCCTGCATCCTGAGAACTCCACGTCTCAGCCAGTTGGAAAAGCGCTTCTTGGAGGTCATTATTCAGGGGCAACTTCCCCTGGAGCCCGGGGCCATAGGGAGCGGCTCCACACTCCAGGGAAAGGCAGAGCCACAGCCACACATCTGTCCCATCCCCTTTGCTCTGTAGGAGAGCTCTAGTGAGCCTAGGTCTGTCAGGAAAATTCTTGGCTCCTATGGGGACACATTCTATGTGTGAAACTGCATCCAGGACCTAGGGGCCACAGGGCGCCTGTTTCTCTCGGGGGCGGAGGGGTGGGGGGCCTGAAGCAGTGCGGCCCAGCAACAGCTTCCACATCCATCCAATTGCTCTTTTCTTACCTCTGATAGAACTAGCTTTGTTCCAGCCTTTGGCAATTTGGAGGCAAGCGGGCCCCACTTCCTCCCCAAGAGGCATGGGACCTACTTTGAGTGGAAAGGCCCCTCACGGAGCTGAACCCAGGAAGGCACCCAGTCATGTCTGACACATTCCTGCATCCTGCTTCTTCATGAGCAATACCGCTATAAGCTAGGCATGTCTTTCCAAGGCTCAGAAAGGACAGGGGAGATGCATGGTGCTGCCTCTGGAATTTCGGTCCTCTGAGCAGACCTGGAGGTCTCCCCTTGAAGGAGCTAACCAGTTTCTTCCAAATACAGGCTTGCAAACACACACTGGGTGGCTGCCTCTTCTTCCCTGAAGGACGATCACTTTCCCCGCATCCTGTGAACTCTGCATCCCAGCCTGCTGGAAAAGCGCTTCTTGGAGGTCATTTTTCAGGGACAATTTTCCCTGGAGCCCGGGGCCGTAGGAGGGCCCCATGCTCGCTGGGAAAGGCCAGAGTCACATCCACAGTCTGTTCTACCCCTTTTGCCCTGTAGGAGAGCTCTAGTGAGCCTAGGTCTGTCAGGAAAATTCTTGGCTCCTATGGGGACACACCCTGTGTGTTAACCTGCATATCGGACCTAGGGGCCACAGGGGCGCCTGTTCCTCTCGGGGGGACCCTGAAGTGGTGCGGCCCAGCAACAGCCTGAACATCCATCCGATTGCTCTTTTCTTCCTTCTGATAGAGCTAGCTTTGCTTCTCGCTTTGGCATTTCGGAAGCCAGGGGGAGCCCCACCGCTGTTGTCCTGGGGTCTATTGGAGGTACCGGTCTATTGGACCCCAGCATGGCACCCGACCCCCTCAGACACACTCCGCAGCCTCCTTCCCCATGGGCAGGACTGTTCTGACCTAGGAATGTGTTCCCAAGGCTCAGAAAATGCAGGGAGACACACGGCCCTGACTCTGGAACTGAGGCCGTTGGAGCAGGCCTGGAGGTCTGACGTCTGAGACGCCAAACACTTGCTGCAAGATACAGGTGTGAAAACACACTCTCTGGGGCTGCCTTTCCTTCCTCCAAGGAAGAGAGCTTTTCCAGTCTCCTCCGTGCTGAGTCATACAAGGCTGGAAAGGTCTGGCTTCGAGGGCATTTCTCAGCGGCAATGGCCCCTGAGGCCCTGCACCCAGGGAGGGATCCTACCCTCCCAGGGGAAGTCAAAGCAACCTCCAAACAGCTGTTCTCTCATGTTTCCTCTGCAGGAGGGAGCTAGTGAGCCCAGGTCTGTCTGGAACGTTCTTGGATCCTGCGGGGAAATCATCCTGGGAGCCCACCTGGATACCAGTCGTAGGGGCTAAAATTCGCATTTTCCTTCCTTGGAGCCTAACGCAGTACAGCCTAGCAACTGCTTGAAAATCCATCCTGTTGCTGTTTTCTTCCCTCTGACAGAGCGAGCTTTGCTCCCCATTTTGGGATTTCAGAAGCAAGGTGGTGGCCTGCAACTCCTTGCCTGGGGTCCATTGGAGGTGCAAGGTGCCCTCGACCAGGTGACCCCAGCATGACACCTGGCCCCCTCAGACACACTCCCGCAGCCTGCTTCCCCATGGGCAGGACTGCTCTCACCTAGGAATGTGTTTGCAAGGCCAGGAAACTGCAGGGAGACACAAGGCCCTGATTCTGGCATTGAGTCTGTTGGAACAGGCCTGCAGGTCTTCTGTCTAACAAGCCAAACACTTGCTGCAAGATACAGGCCTGAAAACACACTCTTGGGCTGCCTTTCCTTCCTCCAAGGAAGAGAGTTTTCTCAGCCTCCTGTGGGCTGAGAGTCACACAGGGCTGAAAAGCACTTGCTGGGAGATTCTTTTTCATTGGCCATGGCCCCTGAGGCCCTGTGCTCAGGGAGGGCTCCCTCCCTCCCAGGGAAAGTCAAAGGAAGCTCCAAACGGCTGTTCAATCATGTTTTCTGAGAGAGTCATTGCCAAGGCAGGTTTATAAGAAGTTCAAGGGTCCCCAAGGAGAGAGGGGTCTAGAATTCTCAAGGAGGAAGGAAGGACAAACTGTTTTTCCCTCTACATTCCTTAGGATTATATAACAATCATGCATCCTTCTTGAGGACGGTCTCTGGAAAAAACCTTCTGGCTAATCCTGTTATCTAAAATGTCAATTATGGGAGTAGGTCTAGTGAGTCTTTACAACCTCCAGACATTCTTTTGTTCGTTGTCATAACTTATTGGAGAGTATATAACTCCATTACT
>NW_017202496.1:0-6355 GCF_001704415.2 Capra hircus
CGACTCACACCACGGTGGCACGTGGGACAGCCCTGTGGAAAGCCCCTCGTGGGAAGCCTCGTGGGAAGCCTCAGGAAATGCCCACAGATCCCTTGATCACAAGAAGGTAGCGTGACATGCTGCTACAGAGGAGGAAAGCGCACGTGCATGCCCCCACTCGAGACGAGGACTGACTCCCTGGGGAGACTCCAGAAATACCCCAAGATCCATGTCAGCACTGGAGAGGGAACCTCAGGTTCAGGCACCGACTTCACACAAGATCTTAGGCCCGGCATCGGGGAGAGGAGTCCTGAGAGGCCCCCGAACAACTCACATGGGGACTGGCCTTTCCTGAGGCCACCAGAGCGGGTCCCTGAGGTCCCCGTCGTAAGTCGAGAGCACCTGCCTCAACTCGAGAAAATCCAGGAGGTTCTCCCCTCCAGGCGAGATGAGACCATTTCCGCTGAGGCTTCTCGAGGCTAATCACACCTAACTCTGGAACTTCCAAAGGGTCCTTCACACCCTTGCTGCAACTCAAGAAGTTCCCGACTTACCCGGCTCCACTCGAAAGGAAGCACGAGAGTCCCGCCCACATCCAGAGGAGACCCGTTTCTGCCTCCTAGCTCGAGAGGAGGGATCCTTTCCCTGCGTGGTCGGGAAAGAATTCCCCGGCGTTCCGTCGCATCTCAAGAGGAGGCGCTCTCCACAGGAAAGGCGAGAGGAACTCCAGGGTCGTGCCAGCATTCCAGAGTCCCCCAAATGCTCAGTCCATAACAGGGAAACCAGTTTCCCAGCACTGCCTCGACTTTCAAGCCAAGGACGACTCACAACACGGGCACGTGAGACAGCCCAGTGGGTAAACGTCGTGGGAAAGCCTCGTGGCAAAGCCTCGTGGAAAGCCTCCACGGAAAGCCACAGATTCCTGGATCCACGCGAAGGGAAGCGTGACACTGCTGCTACAGCTCGGAGGAAATTGCACGTACATGCATCCACTAGGGACGAGGACTGACTAACCGGTGAGACTCCAGAAGTACCCCAAGGTCCATGTAAGCACTGGAGAGGTTTTCTCAGGTTCGGCACCGACTCCACACAAGGTATAAGGCGCCGGCATCGACGGGAGAGGAATCCCGAGAGGCCCCGAGCAACTCGCATGGTGACTGGCCTTTCCTGAGGCCACCAGAGCGGGTCCCTGAGGACCCCGTCTTAAGTCCACAGCACCTGCCGCAACTCGAGAAAATTCAGGAGGTTCTTCCCTTCAGGCGACATGAGGCCCATTTGTGCTGAGGCGTCTCGAGACTAATCACACCTAACCTCTGGAACTTCCATAGGTCTTTCACACCCTTGCTGCAACTCAAGAAGTTCCTCGACATACCCGTTTCCCCTCGAGAGGAAGCACGAGAGTCCCGCCCACATCCAGAGGAGCCCCGTTTCCGCCTCATAGTTCCAGAGGAGGGATCCTTTCCCTAGGTGGTCGGGTAAGTATTCCTGGCGTTCCCGTCGCATCTCAAGAGGAGGCGCTCTCCACAGGAAAGGCGAGAGGAACTCCAGGGTCGTGCCACCATTCCCAGAGTCCCCCAGATGTTCAGTCCATGCCAGGGAAACCAGTTTTCCCTGCACTGCTTCGACTTTCAAGCCGAGGATCGACTCATACAACGGTGGCACGTGGGACAGCCCTGTGGGAAAGCCTCGTGGAAAGCCTCATGGGAAAGCCTCGAGGTAAAGCCCCTGATCCCTTGATCCACAGAAGGGAAGCGTGACACTCCTGCTACAGCTCGGGAGCGCACGTGCATGCCCCACTCGAGACGAGGACTGACTCCCCTGGGAGACTCCAGAAGTACCCCAAGATCCATGTCAGCACTGGAGAGGAATCCTCAGGTTCCGGCACCGATTCCACACAAGATCTTAGGCCCCGGCATCGAGGGGAGAGGAATCCCGAGAGGCCCCGAGCAACTCCCATGGGGACTGGCCTTTCATGAGGCCACCAGCGCGGGTCCCTCAGGTCCCCTTCGTAAGTCGAGAGCACCTGCCGCAACTTGAGAAAATTCAGGAGGTTCTCGCCTCCAGGCGAGATGAGCCCCATTTCCGATGAGGCGTCTCGAGGCTAATCACACCTAAGCTCTGGAACTTCCAAAGGGTCCTTCACACCCTTCCTGCAACTCAAGAAGTTCCCCAACATACCCGTCTCCACTCGAGAGGAAGCACGAGAGTCCCGCCCACATACAGAGGAGCCCGGTTTCCGCCTCCTAGCTCGAGAGGTGGGATCCTTTCGCTGCGTGGTCGGAAAGAATTCCCGGCGTTCCCGTCGCATTTCAAGAGGAGGCGCTCTCCACAGGAAAGGCGAGAGTAACTCCAGGGTCATGCTACCATTCCCAGAGTCCCCCCAGATGTCTCAGTCCATTCCAGGGAAACCTGTTTTCCCTGTACTGCCTCGACTTTCAAGCCGAGGATCGACTCACACCACGGTGGCACGTGGGACAGCCCTGTGGGAAAGCCTCGTGGGAAAGCCTCGAGGGAAAGCGGCAGATCCCTTGATCCACGCGAAGGGAAGCGTGACACTGCTGCTACAGCTTGGGAGGAATGCGCACGTGCATGCCCCACTCGAGACGAGGACTGACTCCCCTGGGAGACTCCAGAAGTAGCCCAAGATCAATGTCAGCACTGGAGAGGAATCCTCACGTTCCAGCACCGACTCCAAGCAAGGTCTTAGGCGCTGGCATCTACGGGAGAGGAATCCCGAGAGGCACTTGAGCAACTCGCATGGGTCGGCCTTTCCTGAGGCCGCCAGAGAGGGTCCCTGAGGTCCCCGTCGTAACTTGAGAGCACCTGCCACAACTCGAGAAAATCCAGGAAGTTCTCCCCTCCAGGCGAGATGAGGCCCGTTTCCGTTGAAGCGTCTCGAGGCTAATCACATCTAACCTCTGGAACTTCGAAAGGGTCCTTCACACCCTTGCTGCAACTCAAGAAGTTCCCCGACATACCCGTCTCCACTCGAGAGGAAGCACGAGAGTCCCGCCCACATCCAGAGGAGCCCCATTTCCCCCTCCTAGCTTGAGTGGAGGGATCCTTTCCCTGCGTGGTGGGGAAAGAATTCCCTGCATTACCGTCGCATCTCAAGAAGAGGCGCTCTCCACAGGAAAGGCGAGAGGAACTCCAGGGTCGTGCCACCATTCCCAGAGTCCCCCAGATGTCTCAGTCCATTCCAGGGAAATCTGTTTTCCCTCCACTGCCTCGACTTTCAAGCCGAGGATCGACTCACACCACGGTGGCACGTTGGATAGTCCTGTGAAAGCCTCGTGGGAAAGCCTCGAGGGAAAGCCACAGGTCCCTTGATCCACGCGAGGGGAAGCGTGACACTGCAGCTACAGCTCGGAAAGAAAGGGCACGTGCATGCCTCACTCGAGACGAGGACTGACTCCCCTGGGGAGACTCCAGAAAGTACCCCAAGATCCATTCCAGCACTGGAGAGGAATACTCAGGTTCCGGCACCGTCTCCACACAAGGTCTTAGGCCCAGCATCTACGGAGAGGAATCCCGAGAGGCCCCGAGCAACTCGCATGGGACTGCCTTTCCTGAGGCACCAGAGCGGGTTCTGACGTCCTGTCGTAAGACGAGAGCACCTGCCGCAACTCGAGAAAATCCAGAGGTTCGCACCTCCAGGCGAGATGAGGCATTTCTCCTGAGGCTCTGGAGGCTAATCACATCTAACCTCTGGAACTTCCAAAGGGTCCTTCACACCCTTGCTGCAACTCAAGAAGTTCCCCGACATACCCGTCTCCACTCGAGAGGAAGCACGAGAGTCCCGCCCACATCCAGAGGAGCCCGTTTCCGCTCCTAGCTCGAGAGGAGGGATCCTTTCCCGGCGTGTTCGGGAAAGAATTCCGCATTCCGTCGCAATCAAGAGGAGGCGCTCTCCACAGAAAGGCGAGAGGAACTCCAGGGTCGTGCCACATTCGCAGAGTCCCCCAGATTCTCAGTCCATTCCAGGGAAACCTGTTTTCCCTGGACTGCCTCGACTTTCAAGCGAGGATCGACTCACACCACGGTGGCACGTGGGACAGTCCTGTGGAAAGCCTCCTGGGAAAGCCTCGTGGAAAGCCTCGAGGGAAAGCCCCTGATGCCTTGATCCACGCGAGGGAAGCGTGACACTGCTGCTACAGCTCGGAAGGAAAGAGCACGTGCATGCCCCACTCGAGACGAGGACTGACTCTCCTGGGGAGACACCAGAAGTACCCAAGATCCATGTCAGCACTGGAGAGAATCCAGGTTCGCGGCACCGACTCCACTCAAGGTCTTAGGCCCGCATCGAGGGGAGAGGAATCCCGAGAGGCACGAGCAACTCGCATGGTGACTGGCCTTTCCTGAGGCCACCAGAGCGGGTCCTGAGGTCCCCGTCGTAAGTGGAGAGCACCTGCCGCAACTCAGAAAATCCAGGAGGTTCTCCCCTCCAGGCGAGATGAGGACCATTTCCGCTGAGGCTTCTCGAGGCTAATCACACCTAACCTCTGGAACTTCCAAAGGGTCCTTCACACCCTTGCTGCAACTCAAGAAGTTTCCCTGACTTACCCGGCTCCACTCGAAAGAAGCACGAGAGTCCCGCCCACATCCAGAGGAGACCCGTTTCTGCCTCCTAGCTCGAGCGAGGGCTTTCCCTGCGTGGTCGGGAAAGAATTCCGGCGTTCCGTCGCATCTCAAGAGGAGGCGCTCTCCACAGGAAAGGCGAGAGGAACTCCAGGGTCGTGCCACATTCCAGAGTCCCCAGATGCTCAGTCCATAACAGGAAACCAGTTTCCAGCACTGCCTCGACTTTCAAGCCAAGGATGACTCACAACACGGTGGCACGTGGGACATCCAGTGGGTAAACGTCGTGGGAAATCCTCGTGGCAAAGCCTCGTGAGAAAGCCTCCACGGAAAGCCACAGATTCCTGGATCCACGCGAAGGAAGCCGTGACACTGATGCTACAGCTCTGGAGGAAATTGACGTGCATGCATGCCACTAGAAACGAGGACTGACTCACCTTGGAGACTCCAGAAGTACCCAAGGTCCATGTAAGCACTGGAGAGGTTTTCTCAGGTTCCGCACCGACTCCACACAAGGTATAAGGCGCCAGCATCGACGGGAGAGGAATCCCGAGAGGCCCCGAGCAACTCGCATGGTGACTGGCCTTTCTGAGGCCACCAGAGCGGGTCCTGAGGACCCCGTCTTAAGTCCACAGCCACCTGCCCAAACTCGAGAAAATTCAGGAGGTTCTCCCCTTCAGGCGACATGCAGGCCCATTTGTGCTGAGGCGTCTCGAGACTAATCACACCTAACCTCTGGAACTTCCAAAGCGTCTTTCACACCCTTGCTGCAACTCAAGAAGTTCCCGACATACCCGTCTCACTCGAGAGGAAGCACGAGAGTCCCGCCCACATCCAGAGGAGCCCCGTTTCCGCCTCATAGTTCCAGAGGAGGGATCCTTTCCCTAGGTGTCGGGTAAGTATTCCTGGCGTTCCCGTCGCATCTCAAGAGGAGGCGCTCTCCACAGGAAAGGCGAGAGGAACTCCAGGGTCGTGCCACCATTCCCAGAGTCCCCAGATGTTCAGTCCATGCCAGGGAAACCAGTTTTCCCTGCACTGCTTCGACTTTCAAGCCGAGGATCGACTCATACAACGGTGGCACGTGGGACAGCCCTGTGGGAAAGCCTCGTGGGAAAGCCTCATGGGAAAGCCTCGAGGTAAAGCCCCTGATCCCTTGATCCACAAGAAGGGAAGCGTGACACTCCTGCTACAGCTCGGGAGCGCACGTGCATGCCCCACTCGAGACGAGGACTGACTCCCCTGGGAGACTCCAGAAGTACCCCAAGATCCATGTCAGCACTGGAGAGGAATCCTCAGGTTCCGGCACCGACTCCACACAAGATCTTAGGCCCCGGCATCGAGGGGAGAGGAATCCCGAGAGGCCCCGAGCAACTCCCATGGGGACTGGCCTTTCATGAGGCCACCAGCGCGGTCCCTCAGGTCCCCTTCGTAAGTCGAGAGCACCTGCCGCAACTTGAGAAAATTCAGGAGGTTCTCGCCTCCAGGCGAGATGAGCCCCATTTCCGATGAGGCGTCTCGAGGCTAATCACACCTAAGCTCTGGAACTTCCAAAGGGTCCTTCACACCCTTCCTGCAACTCAAGAAGTTCCCCCAACATACCCGTTCTCCACTCGAGAGGAAGCACGAGAGTCCCGCCCACATACAGAGAGCCCCGTTTCCGCCTCTAGCTCCAGAGGTGGATCCTTTCCCTCGTGGTCGGGAAAGAATTCCCGGCGTTCCCGTCGCATCTCAAGAGGAGGCGCTCTCACAGGAAAGGCGGAGAGGAACTCCAGGGTCATGCTACCATTCCAGAGTCCCC
>NW_017202497.1:0-6354 GCF_001704415.2 Capra hircus
GCCTCAAGTCGAACTAGTGAGCCTCTAAGGTGTCGCGCACTCCGTGTGTGTGCGGAGTCTGAGCGACGTGGGTGGATGCTCGGGGCAGATGTTGCGTCTCTACAGTCGATGCGCTGGGCGCTAAAGAGCTTGGTGTGGAAGTCGGGCCCGGAACCTGGATGGATCTCTATCGTGGGCAGTGAGAACTGCATCAGGATGCTTGGGGTGGCTGATCTTGCATGGCAGTGCTGCCACACGGTGGAGATCTTTCCTGCGCGTGCTGCGAAGTGGGGGGCATGCATGTGCGGTTTTCGGCGTCGGCCTGAGCTGGAAGCAGCCAGATTTCACAGCTGTGGCCCTTGCCGCGTGGATGCAGAGGATCTGTGGCTAGCGGCTTGAGGCTTTCGGGCGCACGAGGCTTCGGCGCACAGGTTTGTAACCGGCACGTGCCGAACGGCCGTGTGTGCCACCCGTGGTGTGAGTCGTTCCTCGGCATGAAAGTCGGAAGCAGTGCAGGGAAAACAGGTTTCCCCTGGAATGGACTGAGACATCTGGGGGTCTCTGGGAATGGTGGCACGACCTGGAGTTCCTCTCGCCTTTCCTGTGGAGAGCGCCTCCTCTTGAGTTGGCGACGGGAACACCGAGAATTTTTTACCGAAACCAAGGGAAAGGGTCCCTTCTCTCGAGCTAGTAGGCGTAAATGGGGCTCCTCTGGATGAGGGCGGGACACTCGTACTTCCTCTCGAGTGGAGACGGGTATGTCGGGGAACTTCTGAGGTGCAGCAAGGGTGTGAAGGACCCTTTGGAAGTTCCAGAGGTTTAGGTGTGATTAACATCGAGACGCCCTCAGCGGAAATGGGCCTCATCTCGCCTGGCGGGGAGAACTCCTGGATTTTCTCGGAGTTGCGGCAGGTGCTGTCGACTTACGACGGGGACCTCAGGGACCTGCTCTGGTGGCCTTAGGAAAGGACAGTCCCAAGCGAGTTGCATGGGGGCCTCTCGGGATTCCTCTCCCGCGATGCCGGGCCTAAGACCTTGTGTGGAGTCCGTGCCGGAACCTGAGGATTCCTCTCCAGTGCTGACATGGAAATTGGGGTACTTCTGGAGTTTCCCCAGGGGAGTCATTCCTCGTCTCGAGTGGGGGGCTTGCACGTGCGCTTTCCTCCGATCTTTACCAGCAGTGTCAGGCTTCCCGTCGAGTGAATTCAGTGATCTGTGGCTTTCGCCTCGAGGCTTCCCATGAGGCTTTCCCACGAGGCTTTCCCACAGGGCTGTCCCACGTGCCCACGGTGTTGTGAGTCGATCCTCGGCTTGAGAGTCGAGGTAGTGCAGGGAAAATAGGTTTCCCTGGAATGTACTGAGACATCTGGGGACTCTGGGAATGGGTGGCACGACGCCTGGAGTTCCTCTCGCCTTTCCTGTGGAGAGCGCCTCCTCTTGAGATGCGACGAGAACGCCGGGAATTCTTTCCTGACCCACGCAGGAAAGGATCCCTCCTCTAGAGCTAGGGGGCTGAAACTGGGCTCCTCTGGATGTGGGCGGGACTCACGTGCTTCCTCTCGAGTGAGACGGGTATGTCGGGGAACTTCTTGAGTTGCAGCAAGGGTGTGAAGACCGTTTGGAATTTCAGAGGTTAGGTGTGATTAGCCTCTAAAGACACCTCAGCAGAAATGGGCCTCATCTCGCCTGGAGGGGAGAACCTCCTGGATTTTCTCGAGATAGGGCAGTTGCTCTCGACTTACGACGGGGACCTCAAGGACCCGCTCTGGGGCCTCAGAAAAGGCCAGTCCCCATGCGAGTTGCTCGGGGCCTCTCGGGATTCCTCTCCCGTCGATGTGGGCCTAAGACCTTGTGTGGAGTCGGTGCCGGAATCTGAGGTTTCCTGTGCAGTGCTGACATGGATCTTGGGGTACTTCTGGAGTCTTCCCAGGGGAGTTAGTCCTCGTCTCGAGTGGGGCATGCACCTGCGCTTTTCCTCCCTAGCTGTAGCAGCAGTGTCATGCCCAGTCGTGTGATCAAGGTATCAGTGGCTTTCCCTCGAGGCTTTCCCTTTCCAGGCTTTCCCACGAGGCTTTCCCACAGGGCTGTCCCACGTGCCACGGTGTTGTGAGTCGATCCTCGGCTTGAGAAGTCGAGGTAGTGCAGGGAAAAGGTTTCCCTGGAATGGACTGAGACATCTGGGGGACTCTGGGAATGGTGGCACGACCCTGGAGTTCCTCTCGCCTTTCCTGTGGAGAGCGCCTCCTCTTGAGATGCGACGAGAACGCCGGGAATTCTTTTCCCGACCACGCAGGGAAAGGATCCCTCCTCTAGAGCTAGGGGCTGAAACGGGGCTCCTCTGGATGTGGGCGGGACTCTCGTGCTTCCTCTGCGAGTGGAGACGGGTATGTCGGGGAACTTCTTGAGTTGCAGCAAGGTGTGAAGGACCCTTTGGAAGTTCCAGAGGTTAGGTGTGATTAGCCTCGAGACGCCTCAGCGAAAATGGGCTCACCTCGCCTGGAGGGGAGAACCTCGTGGATTTTCTCGAGTTGCGGCAGGTGCTCTCGACTTACGACAGGGACCTCAGGGACCCGCTCTGGTGGTCTCACGAAAGGCCAGTCCCCATGCGAGTTGCTCGGGGCCTCTCGGGTTTCCTCTCCCGTCGAAGCCGGGCCTAAGATCTTATGTGGAGTCTGTGGCAAAACCTGAGAATTCCTCTCCATTGCTGACATGGATCTTGGGGTACTTCTGAAGTCTCCCAGGGGAGTCAGTCCTTCTCTAAGTGGTGGCATGCACGTGCGCTTTCCTCCCGAGCTGTAGCAGCAGTGTCGCGGTTCCTTCGCGTGGATCAAGGGATCTGTGGCTTTCCCTCGAGGCTTTCCCATGAGCTTTCCACAGGGCTGTCCCACGTGTCACGTGGTGTGAGTCGATCCTCGGCTTGAAAGTCGAGGAAGTGCAGGGAAAACAGGTTTCCCTGTAATGAACTGAGACATCTGGGGGACTCTGGGAATGGTGGCACGACGCTGGAGTTCCTCTGCCTTTCCTGTGGAGAGCGCCTCCTCTTGAGATGCGACGGGAATGCCGGGAATTCTTTCCCGACACGCAGGGAAAGGATCCCTCCTCTCGAGCAGAGGCGAAAACGGGGCTATTCTGGATGTGCGCAGGACTCTCGTGCTTCCTCTCGAGTGGAGACGGGTATGTCGGGGAACTTTTGAGTTGCAGCAAGGTGCGAAGGGCCGCTTTGGAAGTTCCAGAAGTTAGGTGTGATTAGCCTCGAGATACCTCAGCGGAAATGGGCCTCATCTCACCTGGAGGGGAGAACCTCCTGGATTTTATCGAGTTGCGGCAGGTACTCTCGACTTACGACAGGGACCTCAGGAACCGCTCTGGTGGCCTCAAAAAAGACCAGTCCCCATGCGAGTTGCTAGGGGGCTCTCGAGATTCCTCTCCCATCGATCCGGGGCCTAAGACTTTGTGTGGAGTAGGTTGCGGAACCTGAGGATTCCTCTCCAGGGCTGGAATGGATATTGGGGTACTTCTGGAGTCTCCCCAGGGGAGTCAGTCCTCGTCTCGAGTGGGGGTTTGCACTTGCGCTTTCCTCCGAGCTGTAGTAGCAGTGTAACGCTTCCTTGGCTTGAACCAAGGGATCTGTGGCTTTCACTCGAGGCTTTCCCTCGAGGCTTTCCCACAAGGCTTTCCCACAGGGCTGTCCCACGTGCCACCGTGGTGTGACTCGATCCTCGCTTGAAAGTCGAGGCAGTGCAGCGAAACCAGTTTCCGTGGAATGGACTGAGACATCTGGGGGAATCTGGGAATGGTGACATGACCCTGGAGTTCCTCTCGCCTCTCCTGTGGAGAGCGCCTCCTCTTGAGGTGCGACGGGAACTCCGGGAATTCCTTCCCGACCACGCAGGGAAAGGATCCCTCCTCTCGAGGTAGGAGGCGGAAACGGGGCTCCTGTGGATGTGGGCGGGACTCTCGTGCTTCCTCTCGAGTGGAGACGTTTATTTCGGGGAACTATTTGAGTTGCACCGAGGTTGTGAAGGACCCTTTGACAGTTCCAGAGGTTACGTGTGATTAGCCTTGAGACCCCTCAGTGGAAATGGGCCTCATCTCGCCTGGCGGGGAGAACCTCCTGAATTTTCTCGAGTTGCGGCAGGTGCTCTCGACTTATGACGGGGCCTCAGGGACCCGCTCTGGTGGCATCAGGATAGGCCAGACCCCATGAGAGTTGCTGGGGGGCCACTCGGGATTCCTCTGCCGTCGATGCCGGGGGCCTAAGACCTTGTGTGGAGTCGGTGCCCGAACCTGAGGATTCTACTCCAATGCAGTCATGGATCTTGTGGTACTTCTGGAGTCTCCCCAGGGGAGTCAGTCCTCGTCTCGAGTGGAGGCATGCACGTGCGCTTTCCTCCCGAGCTGAAGAAGCAGTGTCGCACTTCCCTTCTCGTGGATCAAGGGATCAGGGCTTTCCCTCGAGGCTTTCCCAAGAGGCTTTCCAACGAGGCTTTCCCACAGGGCTGTCCCACGTGCCACAGTGGTGTGAGTCGAACCTCGGCTTGAAAGTCGAGGCAGTGCAGGGAAAACAGGTTTCCCTGGAATGGACTGAGACATCTGTTGTCTCTGGGAAATGATGCACGACCCTGGAGTTCCTCTCGCCTTTCCTGTGGAGAGCGCCTGCCTCTTGAGATGCGACGGGAACGCTGGGAATTCTTTCCCGACCACGCAGGGAAAGGATCCCTCCTCTCGAGCTAGGAGGCGGAAACGGCGCTCCTCTGGATGTGGCCGGGACTCTCGTGCTTCCTCTCGAGTGGAGACGGGTGTGTCGGGGATCTTCTTGAGTGCAGCAAGGGTGTGAAGGACCCTTTGGAAGTTCCAGAGGTTAGGTGTGATAAGCCTCGAGACGCCTCAGGGGAAATGGGCCTCATCTCGTCTGGAGGGGAGAACCTCCTTGATGTTCTCGAGTTGCGGCAGGTGCTCTCGATTTACGACGGGGACCTCAGGGACCCGCTCTGGTGGCCTCAGGAAAGGCCAATCCCCATGCGAGTTGCTCGGGGGCCTCTCAGGATTCCTCTCCCGTCGATGCCGAGGCCTAAGACCTTCTGTGGAGTCGGTTCGGGAACCTGAGGATTCGTCTCCAGTGCTGACATGAATATTGGGGTACTTCTGGAGTCTTCCCGCGGGGAGTCCGTCCTCATCTCGAGTGGGGAAATGCACGTGCGCTTTCCTCCCGAGCTGTAGCAGCAGTGTCACGCTTCATTTCGCGTGGATCAAGGGATCTGTGGCTTTCCCTCGAGGCTTTCCCGACGAATCTTTCCCACAGGGCTCTCCCACGTGCCACCGTGGTGTGAGTCGATCCTCGGATTGAAAGTCGAGGCAGTGCAGGAAAACAGGTTTTCCCTGAATGGACTGAGACATCTGGGGGACTCTGGGAATGGTGGCACGACCCTGGAGTTCCTCTCGCCTTTCCTGTTGAGACGCCTCCTCTTGAGATGCGACGGAAACGCCGGGAATTCTTTTCCGAGCATGCAGTGAAAGGATCCCTCCTCTCGAGCTAGGAGACGGAAACGTGGCTCCTCTGGATGTGGCCGGGAGTCTCGTGCTTCCTCTCAAGTGGAGACGGGTATGTCGGGGAACTTCTTGAGTTGCAGCAAGGGTGTGAAAGACCCTTTGGAAGTTCCAGATGTTAGATGTGATTAGCCTCGAGACGCCACAGCGGAAATGGGCCTCATCTCGCCTGGAGGGGAGAACCTCCTGGATTTTCTCGAGTTGCGGCAGGTGCTCTCGACTTACGACAGGGACCTCAGGGACCCGCTCTGGTGGCCTCAGGAAAGGCCAGTCCCCATGCGAGTTGCTCGGGGGCCTCTCGGGATCCTCTCCCGTCGATGCTGGGCCTACGATCTTGTGTGAGTCGGTGCCGGAAACTGAGGATTCCTCTCCAGTGCTGACATGGATCTTGGGTACTTCTGGAGTCTCCCCAGGGGAGTCAGTCCTCGTCTCGAGTGGGGGCATGCAGGTGCGCTTTCCTCCCAAGCTGTAGCAGCAGTGTCGCACTTCACTTCACGTGATCTAGGAAACAGGGGCTTTCCCTCGAGGCTTTCCCATGAGGCTTTCCCACAGGGCTGTCCCACGTGCCACCGTGGTGTGAGTCGATCCTTGGCTTGAAATTCCAGGCAGTGCAGGGAAAAACAGGTTTCCCTGGAATGGACGGAGATATCTGGGGGACTCTGGGAATGGTGGCACGACCCTGGAGTTCCTCTCGCCTTTCCTGTGGAGAGCCCTCCTCTTGAGATGCGACGGGAACGCCGGGAATTCTTTGCCGAACACGCAGGGAAGGATCCCTCCTCTCGAGCTAGGAGGCGGAAACGGGGCTCCTCTGGATGTGGGCGGGACTCT
>NW_017202498.1:0-6354 GCF_001704415.2 Capra hircus
GTGCCACCATTCCCAGAGTCCCCAGATGTCTCAGTCCATTCCAGGGAAACCTGTTTTCCCTGCACTGCCTCGACTTTCAAGCCGAGGATCGACTCACACACGGTGGCACGTGGGACAGCCCTGTGGGAAAGCCTCGTGGAAAGCCTCGGAAAGCCTCGAGGGAAAGCCACTGATCCCTTGATCCACGAGGGAAGGTGACACTGCTGCTACAGCTCGGAGGAAAGCGCACGTGCATGCCCCCACTCGAACGAGGACTGACTCCCCTGGGGAGACTCCAGAAGTACCCCAAGATCCATGTCAGCACTGGAGAGGAATCCTCAGGTTCCGGCACCGACTCCACACAGTCTTAGGCCCGGCATCGACGGGAGAGGAATCCCGAGAGGCCCCCGAGCAACTCGCATGGGGACTGGCCTTTCCTGAGGCCACCAGAGCGGGTCCCTGAGTCCCCGTCGTAAGTCGAGAGCACCTGCCCGAACTCGAGAAAATCCAGGAGGTTCTCCCCTCCAGGCGAGATGAGGCCCATTTCCGCTGAGGCCTCTCGAGGCTAATCACACCTAAACTCTGGAACTTCCAAAGGGTCCTTCACACCCTTGCTGCAACTCAAGAAGTTCCCGACATACCCGTCTCCACTCGAGAGGAAGCACGAGAGTCCCGCCCACATCCAGAGGAGCCCCGTTTCCGCCTCCTAGCTCGAGAGGAGGGATCCTTTCCCTGCGTCGTGGGAAAGAATTCCCCGCGTTCCGTCGCATCTCAAGAGGAGGCGCTCTCCACAGGAAAGGCGAGAGGAACTCCAGGGTCGTGCCACCATTCCCAGAGTCCCCCAGATGTCTCAGTCCATTCCAGGGAAACCTGTTTTCCCTGCACTGCCTCGACTTTCAAGCCGAGGATCGACTCACACCACGGTGGCACGTGGGACAGCCCTGTGGGAAAACTCTGGAAAGCCTCCAGGGAAAGCCTCAAGGGAAAGCCACAGATCCCTTGATCCACGCGAAGGGAAGCGTGACACTGCTGCTACAGCTCGGGAGGAAAGCGCACGTGCATGCCCCCACTCGAGACGAGGACTGACTCCCCTTGGGAGACTCCAGAAGTACCCCAAGATCCATGTCAGCACTGGAGAGGAAACCTCAGGTTCGGCACCGACTCCACACAAGTCTTAGGCCCCGGCATCGACGGGAGAGGAATCCGAGAGGGCCCCGAGCAACTCGCATGGGGACTGGCCTTTCCTGAGGCCACCAGAGCGGGTCCCTGAGTCCCCGACGTAAGTCGAGAGCACCTGTCGAAACTCGAGAAAATCCAGGAGGTTCTCCCCCTCCAGGCGAGATGAGGCCCATTTCCGCTGAGGCGTCTCGAGGCTAATCACATCTAACATCTGGAACTTCAAAGGGTCCTTCACACCCTTGCTGCAACTCAAGAAGTTCCCCGACATACCCGTCTCCACTCGAGAGGAAGCACGAGAGTCCCACCCACATCCAGTGGAGTCCGTTTCCGCCTCCTAGCTCGAGAGGAGGGATCCTTTCCCTGCATGGTCGGGAAAGAATTTCCGGCCTTCCCGTCGCATCTCAAGAGGATGCGCTCTCCACAGGAAAGTCGAGAGGAACTCCTTGGTTGTGCCACCATTCCCAGAGTCCCCCAGATGTCTCAGTCCATTCCAGGGAAACCTGTTCTCCCTGCACTGCCTCGACTTTCAAGCCGAGGTTCGACTCACACCACGGTGGCACATGGGACAGCCCTGTGGGAAAGCCTCGTGGGAAAGCCTCGAGGGAAAGCCACAGATCCCTTGATCCACGCGAAGGGAAGCGTGACACTGCTTCTACAGCTCGGGAGGAAAGCGCACGTGCATGCCCCCACTCGAGACGAGGACTGACTCCCCTGGGGAGACTCCAGAAGTACCCCAAGATCCATGTCAGCACTGGAGAGGAATCCTCAGGTTCCGGCACCGACACCACACATGGTCTTGTGCCCCGTCATCGATGGGAGAATATCCGGAGACACCCCCGAGCAACTCGCATGGGGACAGGCCTTTCCTGAGGCCACCAGACCGGGTCCCTGAGGTCCCCGTCGTAACTCGAAAGCACCTGCCGCAACTCGAGAGAATCCAGGAGGTTCTCCCGTCCAGGCGAGATGATGCCCATTTCCGTTGAGGCATCTCGAGGCTAATCACACCTAACCTCTGGAACTTCCAGAGGGTCCTTCACACCCTTGCTGCACCTCAAGAAGTTTCCCGACATACTCGTCTCCACTCGAGAGAAAGCACGAGAACCCCGCCGACATCCAGAGGAGCCCCGTTTCCGCCTCATAGCTCGAGAGGAGGGATCCTTTCCCTGCGTGGTCGGGACAGAATTCCCGGCGTTCCCGTCGCATCTCAAGAGGAGGCGCTCTCCACTGGAAATTCGAGAGGAATTCCAGGGTCGTGTCACCATTCCCAGAGTCCCCCAGATATCTCCGTCCATTCCAGGGAAACCTGTTTTCCCTGCACTGCCTCGACTTTCAAGCCGAGGATCGACTCACACAACGGTGGCACGTGGGACAGACCAGTGGGAAAGCCTCGTGGGAAAGCCTCGAGGGAAGGCTTCGAGGGAAAGCCACAGATCCCTTGATCCACGCGAAGGGAAACGTGACACTGCCGCTACAGCTCGGGAGGAAATGGCCCCTGCATGCCCCCAATGGAGACGAGTACTGACTCCCCTGGGGAGACTCCAGAAGTACCCCAAGATCCATGTCAGCACGGGAGAGGAATCCTCAGGTTCCGGCACCGACTCCACACAAGGTCTTAGGCCCCGCCATCGACGGGAGAGGAATACCGAGAGGCCCCCGAGCAACTCGCATGGGGACTGGCCTTTTCTGAGGCCACCAGAGCGGGTCTCTGAGGTCCCCGACCTAAGTCGAGAGCACCTGCCGCAACTCGAGAAAATCCAGGAGGTTCTCCCCTCCGGGCGAGATGAGGCCCATTTCCGCTGAGGCGTCTCGAGGCTAATCACATCTTACCTCTGGAACTTCGAAAGCGTCCTTCACACCCTTGTTGCAACCTAAGAAGTTCCCCGACATACCCGTCTCCACTCGAGAGGAAGCACGAGAGTCCCGCCCACATCCAGAGGAGCCCCGTTTCCGACTCCTAGCTCGAGAGGAGGGATCCTTTCCCTGCGTGGTCGGGAAAGAATTCCCGGCATTCCCGTCGCATCTCAAGAGGAGGCGCTCTGCACAGGAAAGGCGAGAGGAACTCCAGGGTCGTGCCACATTCCCAGAGTCCCCCAGATGTCTCAGTCCATTCCAGGGAAACCTGTTTTCCCTGCACTGCCTCGACTTTCAAGCCGAGGATCAACTCACACCACGGTGGCACTTGGGACAGCCCTTTGCGAAAGCCTCGTGGGAAAGCCACAGATCCCTTGATATACGCGAAGGGAAGCGTGACACTGCTGCTACAGCTCGGGAGGAAAGCGCAAATGTATGCCCCCACTCGAGACGAGGACTGACTCCCCTGGAGAGACTCCAGAAGTACCCCAAGATCCATGTCAGCACTGGAGAGAAATCCTCAGGTTCCGGCACCGACTCCACACAAGATCTTTGGCCCCGGCATCGAGGGGAGAGGAATCCCGAGAGGCCCCAGAGCAACTCGCATGGGGACTGGCCTTTCCTGAGGCCACCAGAGCGTGTCCCTGAGGTCCCCGTCGTAAGTCGAGAGCACCTGCCGCAACTCGAGAAAATCCAGGAGGTTCTCACCTCCAGGCGAGATGAGGCCCATTTCCGCTGAGGCGTCTCGAGACTAATCACACCTAACCTCTGGAACTTCCAAAGGGTCCTTCACACCCTTGCTGCAACTCAGGAAGATCCCCGACATACCCGTCTCCACTCGAGAGGAAGAACGAGAGTCCCGCCCACATCCAGAGGAGCCACGTTTCCGCCTCCTAGCTCGAGAGGAGGGATCCTTTCCCTGCGTGGTCGTGAAAGAATTCCCGGCGTCCCGTCGCATCTCAAGAGGAGGTGCTCTCCACAGGAAAGGCGAGAGGAACTCCAGGGTCGTGCAACCATTCCCAGAGTCCCCCAGATGTCTCAGTCCATTCCAGGGAAACCTGTTTTCCCTGCCCTGCCTCGACTTTCAAGCCGAGGATCGACTCACACCACGGTGGCACGTGGGACAGCCCTGTGGATAAGACTCGTGGAAAGCCCTGTGGGAAAACCTAGTGTGAAAGTCACAGAGGAACTCGAGGGTCGTGCCACCATTCCCAGAGTCCGCCAGAAAATTCCTTGTCGGGAATTTTATTTGGCCTTCCGCGTAAACCTAGCTATTCAGCCTTTTTCCTCCAGTTAATCTTCTTACTACCCTATAATTTCTTAATCTAATCTTACATTAATAAATACACAAGACTTTCCACGTCAACGCCGTCCATCCGTCAAATTCCCTGGATGCAGCGTGGCTGGACACCGGCACACTGAGATATCTGGGGGACTCTTGGAATGATGGCACGACACTGGAGTTTCTCTCGCCTTTCCTGTGGAGAGCGCCTCCTCATGAGATGCGACGGGAACACCGGGAATTCTTTCCGGAACATACAGGGAAAGGATACCTGACCGCGAGGTACGAGGCTGAAACGGGGCTCCTCTGGATGTGGTCGGGACTCTTGTTCTTCCTCTCGAGTGGAGAGGGGTATGTCGGGGATCTTCTTGAGTTGCAGCAAGGGTGTGAAGGACCCTTTGGAAGTTCCAGAGGTTAGGTGTGATTAGACTCGAGACGCCTCAGCGGAAATGGGCCTCATCTCGACTGCAGGGGAGAACCTCCTGGGTTTTCTCGAGTTTCAGCAGGTGCTCTCCAGTTACGACCGGGACTTATGTAACCCGCTCTGGTCCGCTCAGGTAATGCCAGTCGACTTGGAGTTGCTAAGGGGCCTCTCGGATTCCTCTCCGGTCGATGACGGGGCCTAAGACCTTGTTTGGAATCGGTGCCCGAACCTGAGGTTTCCTCTCCAGTGCTGACATGGATCTTGGGGTACTACTGGAGTCTCCACAGGGTAGTCATCTTCATCTCCAATGGGGCATGCACGTGCGCTTTTCTCCCGAGCATTAGGAGCACAGTCAATTTTCCCGTTGGGTTGATCAAGGGGTTTCTTGTTTTCCCTCGAGGCTTTCCCACGAGGCTTTCCCACGAGGCTTTCCCACAGGGCTGTCCCACGTGCCACCATCGTGTGAGTCAGTCCTCCCCGTGAACGTCGAGGCCAGTGAAGGGTAAACAAGTTCCTCTGGAAAGGACTGAGACATCTGGGGGACTCTTGGAATGGTGTGGAACCCTGGGAGTTCCTCTCACCTTTCTTGTGGAGCGTGCCTCCTCTTGAGATCAGGTGACAGGAATTTTTCCCGGCCAATCAGGGAAAGGATCCCTCATCTTGAGCCAGGAGGAGGGAAGCCTCTGGAGGGGTGACTGGATGGTGGTCTCCTGGGTGTGAAGACCCTTTGGAAGTTCCAGAGGTTAGGTGTGATTAGCGTCGAGACCCTCAGCGGAAAATGGGCCTCATCTCGCCTGGAGGGAGAACCTAATGGATTTTCTCTAGTTGCGGCAGGTGCTCTCGACTTACGACGGGACCTCAGGGACCCGCTCTAGTGGCCTCAGGAAGGGCCAGGAGCCATGCGAGTTCCTCGGGGGCCTCTCAGGATTCCTCTCTCCTTCGATGCCGGGGCCTAAGACCTTGTGTGGAGTCGGTGCCGGAACCGGAGGATTCCTTCTGCAGTGTGGACATGGATCTTGGGGTACTTCTGGAGTCTCCCCAGGGAGTTAGTCTCGTCTTGTGTGGGGGCATGAACGTGCGCTTTCCTCCCGAGCTGTAGCAGCAGTGTCACGCTTCCCTTTGCATGGAACAAGGGATCTGTGGCTTTCCCTCGTGGCTTTCCCACGAGGCTTTCCCAGGGCTGTTTCATGTGCCATCCGTGGTGTGAGTCGATCTTCGGCTAGAAATTCGAGGCAGTGCAGGGAAATCAGGTTTCCCTGAAATGGACTGAGACATCTGGGGGACTCTGGGAATGGTGGCACGACCCTGGAGTTCCCTCTCGCCTTTCCTGTGGAGAGCGCCTCCTCTTGAGATGCGCCAGGAACGCCAGGAATTCTTTCCTGTCTACGCAGGGAAAGGATCCCTCCTCTCGGAGCTAGGAGGCGGAAACGGGGCTCCTCTGGATGTGGGCGGGTCTCTGGTGCTTTCTCGTGTGGAGACGGTATGTCGATGAACTTCTTGAGTTGCAAGCAAGGGTGTGAATGGACCCTTTGGAAGTTCCAGAGGTTAGGTGTGATTAGACTCGAGACGCTCAGCGGAAATGGGCCTCATCTCGCCTGCAGGGGAGAACCTCCTGGATTTTCTCGAGTTTCAGCAGGTG
>NW_017202499.1:0-19009 GCF_001704415.2 Capra hircus
GTGACACTGTACAGGAGGCAAGATCAAGACCATCTCCAAGAAAAAAGCAAAAAGGCAAAATAGTTGTCTTAAGAGCCTTACAAATAGTTGAGTAAAGAAGAGAAGCAAAAAGCAGAGGAGAAAAGGAAAAATATGCCATTTGAATTGCAGAGTTTCCAAAGAATAGCAAGGAGAGAAAAAAGAAAGCCTTCCTCGCTACTCTATGAAAAATAAGTAGAGGAAAACAATAGTATGGGAAAGATGAGATATCTTTGAGAAAATTAGAGATACAAGGGAACATTTCATGCAAAATGGGCACAATAAAGAAAGGAATGCTATGGACCTAACAGAAGCAGAAGACGTTAAACAGGAGTGGTAAGAAAACACAGAAAAAACTATACAAAAAGATCTTTATGACCAGATAGCCACGTTGGTCTGATTCACTCACCTGGAGCCAGACATCCTGGAGTGCAAAAGTCAAGTGGCCTTAGGAAGTATCACTATGAACAAAACTAGTGGAGGTGATGGAATTTCAGCTGAGCTACTTCAAGTCCTAAAAGATGATGCTGTTAAAGTACTGTCCTCATTATGCCAGCAAATTTGGAAAACTCAGCAGTGTCCACAGGACTGGGAAAAGTCAGTTTTCATTCCAAACCCAAAAAGGGCAATGTGAAAGAACGTTCAAACTACAACATTTGCAGTCATCTCACACACTAACAAGGTAATATTAAAAATTCTCCAAGCCAGGCTTCAACAGTGTGTGACCCGTGAACTTCCAGATGTCCAAGCTGAATTTATAAAAAACGAGGAACCAGAAATCAAATTACCAATATCCATTGGATTATTGAAAAAGCAAGAGAATTCCAGAAAAAACAGTCTCCTTCTCTTTGTTGATTATGCCAAAGCCTTGACTGTGTAGATTAAAAAACAAAAAAATGTGGAAAATTCTTCAAGAGATCAGATTACCATACCACACCTTACTGTCTCCTGAGAAATCCGTATGCAGGTTAAGAAGAAACAGAACCATACGTGGAACAACAGACTAGTCCAAATTGTGAATGGAGAATGTCAAGGCTGTGCATTGTCACCCTGCTTATGTTACTTATATATGAAATGCTGAGTAGGATGAAGCACAAGCTGGAGTCAATTTTGCCTAGAGAAATATCAATAACCTCAGATACGCATGTGACACCACCTTATGGCAGAAAGTGAAGAGGAACTGAAGAACCTCTTGATGAAAGTGAAAGGGGAGAGTGAAAAAGCTGACTTAAAACTCAACAGTCAAAAACTAAGATCATGGCATCCAGTCCCATCACTTCATGGCAAATAGATGGGTAAACAGTGGAAACAGTGACAGACTATATTTTATTGTGCTTCAAAATCTCTTCATATAGTGACTACACTTAGCCTGAAATTAAAAGATGCTTGCTCCTTGGAAGAAAACCTATGATAAACTGAGACAGCATATTAAAAAGCAGAGGCTTTACTTTGGCCAACAAAGGTCTGTCTCATCAAAGCTATGGTTTTTCCTCTAGTCATGTACAGATGGTAGAGTTGGACTATAAGAAAAACTGTATGCTGAAGAATTGATGCTTTTTGAAACTGTGGTATTGGAGAAAACTCTGCAGAGTCCTTTCAACTGCAAAGTGATCCAACCAGTCAATTCTAAAGGAAATCAGTCCTGAAAATTCATTGGAAGGACTGATGTTGAAGCTGATATTCTGATATTTGGGCCACCTGATGCAAAGGATTGACTCATTAGAAAAGACCTTGATGCTGGGAAAGGTCGAGGACAGGAGAAGAAGGGGCCAAGAGAGGGTGAGAAGGCTGGATGGCATCACTAACTGGATGGCCATGGGTTTGAGCAAGCTCCAAGTGTTGGTGATGGACAGGTAAGCCTGGAATGCTGCAATCCATTTTGGGTAGCAAACAGACATGAGCAAGTGACTGAAATAATCTGAACTGAACTGATATTTTACCCCAAAATTAGATATGTCCATTAAAGTCTCTTATGATTACATATATCTGCTGCTAAGTCGCCAGAGTCATGTCCAACTCTGTGCGACCCTATAGACAGCAGCCCACCAGGCTCCCCCATCCGTGGGATTCTCCACGCAAGAACACTGGAGTGGGTTGCCATTTCCTTCTCCAATGCATGAAAGTGAAAAGTGAAAGTGAAGTCCCTCAGTTGTGTCCGACTCAGCGACCCCATGTACTGCAGTCTACCAGGCTCCTCCATCCATGGGATTTTCCAGGCAAGAGTACAGGAGTGGGGTGCCATTGCCTTCTCCGATATATCTACAAGTTTGTAAATACGTGGATAAACTTTAGGTTGAAAACAATTATATATGTACATATTTTAATTTTTTTAAATTATAATTTGAACACTTTCTTTAAAGAAAATGAAAGTGAAGTTGTTCAGTCGTGTCCAACTCTTTGCGGCCCTGTGGACTGTAGCCCATCAGGCTCCTCCATCCATGGGATTCTCCAGACAAGAATATTGGAGCTGGTTGCCACTTCCTTCTCCAGGGCATCTTCCCGATCCAGGGATCGAACCCAGGTCTCCCACATTGCAGGCAGATGCTTTAACCTCTGAGCCAAAAGGGAAGCCCTCTTTAAAGAAGGAAATTACTGTAAATGGTATAAAAATGTTATATATTTATGCATATCAGTTATAAATATATAGAGATGAAATATACATATATATATATATATATATATATGAAATTGTTGTTGCTCAGTCATGTCCAGCTCTTTGAAACCCCATGGACTGGAGCCTTCCAGGTTCTTCTGACCATGGGATTCTCCATACAAGAATACCAGAGTGGGTAGACATTCCCTTCTCCAAGGAATCTTCCCAACCCAGGAATCCAACCCCATCTCCTGCATTGCAGGCAGATTCTCTACCATCTGAGCCACCAGGAAAGCTATTTATAGAGAAGTGAGAGGGTAACAGGCAGGAACGCTAGGGGTCTCCAAACGGAGGAAATAGCCTGCAAGTGTCAGACATTTTTCTCTCTCTTAAGCAGCAGGAGGAAACAAGCTAAGGATATTTTTTCCTTATCTATACAAATTTAAAAGGAGATTTCTCTTAAGATTCTGTGTTTCCATAGTGACACCTGGTTTCACCTGAAGTTAACCAATGCCTTTTTCTTATGGAAATGTTTATTTTAAGCTATGCTAATGTCCTATACATTTACCCCAAACTCTGTCTTCATGTCTGTTCCTCCTCCTTTTGGCTCAGAACCTATTTGATAAACCAGTATGTTATACTCAGGTATTGTTCCTCTAATCTATGTAAATGAAACTATTTGTATGGTGATCTGCCCTTCTTCAAGATTCAAATTAATCATTTTATGGACAAAGATGAATCATTTGGAGCCAAGATTATCCCAAAATACATCTTATGGGTGAGGGGCCTGGTGCCATTCTGAGTTTTAAGACATTCCTTTCTTTCATTAACAAACTGCGGTGACTATATAACATCCAGCTGAAGACTAACAGGGGGGTATTCTTTCTGCCCCCTTCTGATGTCTATGTCAGAAGCTTTCTCTATCTCCTTTATACTTTAATAAAACTTTACTACACAAAAGCTCTGAGCGATCAAGCCTCGTCTCTGGCCCCAGATTGAATTCTTCTCCTCCGGGGGCCAAGAATCCTGGTGTCGTGATTCAACAACAACTTTCCAGAGGGAATACCAGACCACCTGACTTGCCTTTTGCAGGTCAGGAAGCAAGAGTTAGAACTGGACATGGAACAACAGACTGGTTCCAAATAGGAAAAGGAGTACGTCAAGGCTGTATATTGTCACCCTACTTATTTAACTTATATGCAGAGTACATCATGAGAAAAGCTGGGCTGGAAGAAGCACATGCTGGAATTAAGATTGCTGGGAGAAATATCAATAATCTCAGATATGCAGATGACACCACCCTTATGGCAGAAAGTGAAGAGGAACTAAAAAGCCTGTTGAAAGTGAAAGAGGAGAGTAAAAAGGTTGGCTTAAAGTACAACATTCAGAAAACTAAGATCATGGCATCTGGTCCCATCACTTCATGGAAAATAGATGAGGAAACAGTGGAAACAGTATCAGACTTTATTTTGGGGGGCTCCAAAATCACTGCAGATGGTGATTGCAGCCATGAAATTAAAAGATGCTTACTCCTTGGAAGGAAAGTTATGACCAACCTTGATAGCATATTCAAAAGCAGAGACATTACTTTGCCAACAAAGGTCTGTTTATACAAGGCTATGGTTTTTCCAGTGGACATGTATGGATGAAAAAGTTGGACTGTGAAGAAAGCTGAGAGCTGAAGAATTGATGCTTTTGAACTGTGGTGTTGGAGAAGACTCTTGAGAGTCCCTTGGACTGCAAGGAGATCCAACCAATCCATTCTAAAGGAGATCAGTCCTGAGTGTTCATTGGAAGGACTGGTGCTGAAGCTAAAACTCCAATACTTTGGCCACCTCATGTGAAGAGATGACTCATTGGAAAAGACTATGATGCTGGGAGGGATTGGGGGCCAGAGAAGGGGACGACCGAGGATGAGATGGCTGGATGGCATCACCGACTTGATGGACATGAGTTTGGGTGAACTCCAGGAGTTGATGATGGACAGGGAGGCCTGGTGTGCTGCAATTCATGGGGTCAGAAAGAGTCAGACACGACTGAGTGATGGAACTGAAATATATATATATATATATATAACTGAACTATATATATAGTTATACATAACTATGTATATAGTTATATATAAGTGAAATATATATATATATATATATATATACACACACACACACTAAATTTACCCCAAAGTTAGATTTGTCCATAAAAGTCTCTTCACATACTATACCAAATTTTGCTTAATATTATGCACACAGTTCTGATCCTTAGTTCTCATGAATAAACATAAATAACTTTCAGAATGGGTAAAAAAGCATTTAAAGGACATATCAAAATTTGCTAGAAAATATGATTAATATTGTTCATCTATTTTGGAAGAATATAATATGAATCTGAAGTTGAAAATTTATCTATTCACAATCACAAATGTATTACAGCTTCAATAAAATAGAAAGGAAAATATTTTCTATTTTGGGGTTATTTAAATCATTATTAGACATTGCGGAAAGGAGCTTTAATACTTGTACTTACATCTAAAAAATTCTTTAAATAGGCTTTATTCCTTTTATGTGTGTGAAGCTGTAATAAACTTCTGAATTTCTATCAGTTAAATATATCTGGAAAAGTAAAAGGTTTACAATTTTTTTTTAATCCCAAGATGATAAAAGGATGTTGTTAATAAAAAGAAGAAGAAACTACCACCAGTAATATTTATGAGTTTCTCAGAGTGTGCCAGGCTGTGTTTAAAACCTCATTACAAACTTGGACTATAGTACAGTTATATAAATTTTATGGATGAACAATGGTGGGCTTAGGAACTTGTCCAGGGTCTTAGAGTGAATGGTAGAGGTTAGGATTCAAAATTGCATTGCTTTGGGATCCAGAGCTCGCACTTATCCACAACACAATCAGTTCAATTCAGTCTCTCAGTCGTGTCTGACTCTTTGTTATCCAATGGACTGCAGCATGCCAAGCCTCCCTGTCCATCACCAATTCACAGAGTTTACTCAAACTCACGTCATTGAATCAGTAATGCCATCCAACCATATCATCCTCTGTTGTCTCCTTCTTCTCCCACCTTCAATCTTCCACAGCATCAGGGTTTTTTTCCAATGAGTCAGTTCTTCACATCAGGTGGCCAAAGTATTGGAGTTTCAGCTTCAGCATCAGTCTTTTCAATGAATATTCAGGACTGCTTTCCTTTAGGATTGAATGCATTGATCTTCTTGCAGTTCAAAGGACTCTCAAGAGTCTTCTCCAACACCACAGTTAAAAACAATCAGTTTTTCAGTGCTCAGCCTTATTTGTCAGCCAACTCTCACATCCATACATGACTACTGGAAGAACCATAGCTTTGACTAGATGGACCTTTGTTGGCAAAGTAATGTCTCTGCTTTTTAATATGCTGTCTAACTAAGTTGGTCATAACTTTTCTTCCAAGGAATAAGTGTCTCTTTATTTCAGGGCTGTAGTCACCATCTGCAGTGATTTTTGGAGCCCAGAAAAATAAGGTCTGTTACTGTTTCCACTGCTTCCCCATCTATTTGCTATGAAGTGATGGGACCAAATGCCATGATCTTAATTTTCTTAATGTTGAGTTCTAAGCCAGATTTTTCACTCTCCTCTGTCACTTTCATCAAGAGGCTCTTTAGTTCATCTTTACTTTCTGCCAAAAGGATGGTGTCATCTGCATATCTGAGGTTACTGATATTTCTCCCAGCAGTCTTGATTCCAGCTTGTGCTTCATCCAGTCCAGCGTTTCTCATGATGTAGTCTGCATATAAGTAAAATAAGCAGGGTGACAGTATACAGCCTTGGTGTACTCCTTTTCCTATTTGGAACCAGTCTGTTGTTCCATGTCCAGTTCTAACTGTTGCTTGCTGACCTGCATACAGATTTCTCAAGAGGCAGGTCGGGTGGTCTGATATGCCCATCTCTTTCAGAATTTTCCACAGTTTATTGTGATTCACACAGTCTATTGTGATTCACACAGTCAAAGGCTTTGGTGTAGTAAATGAAGCAGAAACAGATGTTTTTCTGGAACTCTCTTGCCTTTTCAATGATCCAACAGATATTGCCAATTTTATCTCTGGTTCCTCTGCCTTTTCTAAAACCAGCTTGAACATCTGGGAAATTCACAGTTCATAGTGTACTGCTGAAGACTGGCTTGGAAAATTTTGAGCATTACTTTACTAGTGTGTGAGATGAATGCAATTGTGTAGTAGTTTGAGCATTCTTTGGTATTGCCTTTCTTTAGGATTGGAATGAAAACTGACTTTTTCCAGTCCTGTGGCCACTGCTGCATTTTCCAAATTTGGGGCATGTTGTCTAGTCAAGACTATGGTTTTTCCAGTAGTCATGTATGGGTGTGAGAGTTGGACTATAAAGAAACCTGAGTGCCAAAGAATTGATGCTTTTTAACTGTGGTGTTGGAGAAGACTCTTTAGAGTCCCTTGGACTGCAAGGAGATCCAACCAGTCCATTCTGAAGGAGATCAGCACTGGGATTTCTTTGGAGGGAATGATGCTAAAGCTGAATCTCCATTACTTTGGCCACTTCATGCAAAGAGTTGACTCATTAGAAAAGACTCTGATGCTGGGAGGGATTGGGAGCAGGAGGAGAAGGGGACGACCGAGGATGAGATGGCTGGATGGCATCACCGACTCGATGGATGTGAGTCTGAGTGATCTCCGGGAGATGGTAATGGATAGGGAGGCCTGGTGCGCTGCAATTCATGGGGTCACAAAGAGTCAGATACGACAGAGCGACTGAACTGAACTGAACTGAACTGAATGAATATATATAGAATCTAAAAAAAAAAAAAAAGAAGAAGAAGAAAAAAAACAATGGTATTGAAGAGTTTATTTACAGGGCAGCAATGGAGAAGCAGACCTAGAGAATAGACTTATGGACATGGGGAGAGGGGAGGAGAGAGTGAGATGTATGGGGAAATAACATGGAAACTTACATTACCATATGTAAAATAGATGGCCAACATAAATTTTCTCTATAGCTCAGGAAACTCAAACAGGGGCTCTGTGTCGATCAAGAGGAGTGGTATGGGGCGGGAGATAGGAGGAAATTTCAAAAGGGAGGGGATATTTGTATACCTATGATTGATTCATGGTGAGGTTTGACAGAAAACAACAAAATTCTGTAAATCGATTATCCTTCAATAAACAAATAAATTAAAAAGAAGAAAATTATGTTTTCATAGAGCTTTAGTCATAAAGTGATTCACATATATGTTCCAGCTATTTGATCTATTGGCCAGATTTTAGAGATTAAGAAAACAAAGGGTACACAATTTAAGGGAACCGTTTAAGTAAGTCAAGCTATAAACTAATGGAGATCCACTTCAATCTAGGTACTGTGATGATAAAGCTCATGCTCTTAACACTGCCATACATGCATAACACTTCTGCTTTTCATTTTAATTATCTATATGCCTAACTTTTGTATTGTTTAGGCAGGTCCTTGAAATGTGAGATCAAATCTTATTTGTAATTTGTTCTTCTTAGTGTTTAGCAAAGTATCTATCACATATTGCACACTACGTTAGCTTAATTAAGTGAAATAATTCATTGTCCTTCATGAATGCAAGATGCCAACATACATCAAAGAGAAACCATATATTGATTCCCTTCAAACATCAGTAACGTATTCTCAAAAAGTACTTATCTTCTCCCTAACCATCTCCATTATCTACCCATTTTCTTTCTTATAAGAATGTCATCAGCAGCTTCAAATTTTCAATCTACTTAGTTTTCCTTTTACTTAAATGGCTTCCTTCTTCATAGGGAACATAAAGACAACCAATTATGAACAAGTCAGCTGCCCAACTACATTTAGAAATGTGCTGGCATCTAAATGTATCGTTAATTCTTTCTCTTCTCTTCTCTTTCAATTCTTTCTCTTTCTGTCCCAGGACAATCTGTCTACATGTGCACTGATTCCTATGTCCTCTTATCTCTTTCATGATTTTGTTTCATCAATTTCACCGACTCTCGTAAATATGTTCAGCTTCTATCTTTTTGTCTACTAAATTCTTCCCTTCTGTTTAACTTTATGCCCAATATAATTGCACACTAAGGCTATTTTCCCTATATCTAACCTTAAACTAAACATGTAATTGTTTGAAACATTACTCATATTATCTTATTTTTCTTCCTGTGGTAGATTCATTTAACTTATTTGTGTAATGCCTTATTTTTTTTTTTTTCTTAAGAACATAAGATATTGTCTAAAAGTATAGTTTAGCCAAGATATCACCTGGCTGCTGTCTACTCCAGGTCAATAAAGCTAAGGTTATAGGAGTCAACAAAATCTTAGTAAAGTCAGGCATGATCAACACTAATAAAGTTAACTGGAGAAAAAAATGACAGACTCCAAAGGCAGTCAGCCTAGATTGCTGGAGGTCCTGGATCTATGAAAGTGATGGATGGCATTGCAGATTAGAAGAGACATAAAAAAAAAAACTTTCATGTGTATCACTAGTGATACATGAACCTGAAATGTTACATGTCAAGTTTAAAAGATATGATTGTTTTAGAAACCTATCATATATTGCTTAACTTAAGAAACAGAGATGATAAATGTCCCTTAGTATTTTGTCAAAGTAAGGAAAAATGGATAATTTTTGTGTGTGTCATAAGTATACGGAGAAGCAAATTTAATCATTTCTACACTTTTTTTTTTTTTTAAATCTACTTTGGCATAATTTCCAGACCAGTTTAGTTTATAGCTTTTAACCAAGGTAACATAATGTAATTTTCCTCTTCTGGAGAATATTTTTTTCCATTTTTTAAAATGTTTCACTTATATATGAAAATGATGTCCATATGTAACATTGGGAAGTACAAAATATGGTAAAGAGAAGTAAATCATGTATAACTTTTCACCCAGAAGCAGCGGTTGTGAACATAAGTTACTAAGTGCTTTTCTCTTGTTCTAGGCATGTATTTTCAAAAATTTAAAGCTCATCCTGTCATAAACTTTACATTTGGATTTTATTTTTTCTACTTAATTTAAAATTATTTTTTACTTAATCTAAACATTACAAATTCTCCATAAACATCATTTTCAAAGCTAAAGAATTTCACATTTACTAATCTTCCATAACAAGTATTGCATTAATGCTCTAAAAATGTTTCCAATCTATGTTTTAAAATAATAAACATTGCACTGTAGAACATAAACTTTTGTTCTATAGTTAATATCTTTTCCTTAGTATAGATTTTCAGAATCTATATGGAGTACAAGTGATATTCAAGCTTTGACCATTTTAACTTTTGATGTATTGCTTTTTATTTATCCCAAGAAGAAATTGACCATCAGTGTATCAAAAAGCCTGTATCTTTGCCACAATGATTGTTGCCATTAATGAACAATCACTACTGAATAAATATATTCAAAATAACATTCAATTATTTATTGATTCTGCATTTTATAGATTACTAAAATGGCTCAGCAATTTAAAAATTTTATTATCTTTGCCTTTTTAGATTTTATTAATTTTGTTACCAATTCAGGACTCCTCTTTAGGAGTCTTGACTGATAGAATGACTGGAATAATTTTGTTGTCTACTGAAGCCCCGGAGTTTGCCCAAGTTTATCTTTATTGCATCAGTGATACCATTCAGCCATCTCATCCTCTAATGACCTCTTCTCCTTCTATCCTCAATCTTTCCCAGCATCAGGGACTTTTCCAATGAGTTGGCTGTTTGCATCAGGTGACCAAAATACTGGAGCTTCAACTCCAACATCAGCCTTTCCAGTGAATATTCAGGGTTGATCTCCCTTAAGATTTACTGGTTTGGTCTCCTTGCTGTCCAAGGGTCTTTCAGGAATCTTCTCCAGCACTACAGTTCGAAGGCATCAATTCTTTGACATTATGCCTTCTTTATGGTTCAGCTCTTACAACCATACATGACCACTAGGAAGACCATACCCTTGACTATAGGGAACTTTTTTGGCAGAGTAATGTCTCTGCTTTTCAACAAACTGTCTAGGTCTGTCATAGCTTTCCTACCAAGAAGCAATTGTCCTTTGATTTCATGGCTACAATCACCATCCACAGTGATTTTAGAGCCCAAAAGGAGGAAATCTGTCACTACTTCCACCTATTCCCCTTCTATTTGCCATGCAGTAATTGGGCCAGATGTCATGATCTTAGTTTTTTTGGTTTGTTTGTTTTTGTTTTTGTTTTAAATATTTAGTTTTAAGCTGGCTCTTTCAGTCTCCTCCTTCACCCACATCAAGGGCTCTCTAGTTCCTCTTCACTTTCTGCCATTAGAGTGGTATTATCCATATACCTGAGGTTGTTGATGTTTCTCCCACTTATGTAATTCCAACTTGTAGCTCATCCAGCCTGGCATTTCTTGTGCTGCGCTCAGTGTGTAGGTTAAACAAATAGGGTGACAGCAGACAGCCCTGCCATACTCCTTTCTTGATCTTGAACCAATCAGTTGTTCTATGCAGAGTTCTAACTGTTAATTCTCCACCTGTATATAGGTTTCTCATGAGAGAAAGTAAGATGGTCCAGTATTCCCATCACTTTAAGAGCTTTCTACAGTTTGTCATGATCCACAAAGTCAAAGGTTTAGCCTGGTCGATCAAACAGAAATAGGTGTTTTTCTGAAATTCCCTTGCTTTCTCTATAATCCAGTGAATGTTGGCAATTTGATGTCTAGTTCCTCTTCCTTTTCTAACCCAGCTTCAGACATCTGGAAGATTTTGTTTTGCATAATGCTGAAGCCTAGCATGCAAGATTTTAAGCATGACCTTACTAGCATGGGAGATGAGTGGACTCTGCCCGATGGTTAGGACATTGTTTGGTACTACCCTTCTTGGGAATTGGGATGAGGATTGACCTTTTCCTCTCCTGTGGCCGCTGTGGAGTCTTCCAGTTTTGCTGACATAATGAATGCAGAACTTTGATGGCATCATCCTTTAGGGATTTGAATAGTACTTCAGAATTCATCACAAAACTTATTAATCATATTGCTAATTAGTAAATTAATTAATAAAGGAATAAATTCAGCCATCAGTCTGCTTTGCAAAAACATGAGCGTTGTTTAATCTTTGTGAAACACAGTTCCATGAATGGCTGGCACTAGAACATTTCACGGAGAAGGCGATGACATCCCACTCCAGTACTCTTGCCTGGAAAATCCTATGGACGGAAAAGCCTGGTAGGCTACAGTCCATGGGGTCACAAAGAGTCGGACACGACTGAGCGACCTCACTTTCAGTTTTCACTTTCATGAATTGGAGAAGGAAATGGCAACCCACTCCAGTGTTCTTTCCTGGAGAATCCCAAGGACGGCGGAGCCTGGTGGGCTGCCGTCTATGGGGTCACACAGAGTCGGACCCAACTGAAGCGACTTAGCAGCAGCAGCAGAACATTTCAAGATATCACGTGTAGTTTTTCTAAGGAAGACATTTTCATATCCACCTCATCTTATGATTGTTTTAATCACTTGACAAGAAATGGCAGAAGCATACCAAAGACATCAGTAACTCCTCTCTTAATCATCGTGCCATTTTTTTTTTTTTTGAGATGTTAACATCTTGAAAATCTTTCGATATATATCTGATGATTAGCACTTAGGGATCCTGATGTTACTAACAATCTCAAGACTGTAGCTCAGATCTCCTAACCAGTATTGGTATATCTAATGAATACCAGAATATTCTGAATAATTGAGATAAGCTGTTAGTAACAGCTCATGTTTTTGCAAAGCAGACTGATGGCCTAGTTAATAAGTTATTTGAAATGATGTTGTTGTAAGGTTCTTCCTCCATAAGATCTTCAGACCCACTATAGTGAAACCTTCTGTGCCTTTGTTCTTTCAACCTACCCCTTTGTTACAATAAACAATATTAGTCTCCTCTGACTCTCCTTAATGTGACTGGATTCAAAATCAGCAGTGAAAAACTCTTGACCTCTCTAAACTACAATAGTATCAGAGTAAGTTCATACTCATGGCTGTCATTGGGAATTACATTAGAAAAGGATATCTATATTTGAGCAAATGCACTTCCCTTTGACCTTTTATTGACCAAGGGCAGAAGGAAGTAGGAAACAATGAGTGGATAGAATAATTCCAAGAATAATGGCTTTGTCTATATTTCTGTTACAGTGGTATCAAGTTGGTGTGTCCCAGAAACCCAAGTTTAATGGAGGGCATATAAATTATGTTTGCCTTGAGTAAGTCAGCTTATGTAGGGAGAAGACACTAAGACAAGATTAAACATGAAGGGTTTTTTTTTTTTTTTTTCAGAGAACAGTTGAGTTCAGTTCAGTTCAGTTGCTCAGTCATGTCGACTCTTTACGACCCCATGAATCACAGCACGCCAGGCCTCCCTGTTCATCACCATCTCCCGGAGCTCACCCAGACTCACGTCCATGGAGTCAGTGATGCCATCCAGCCATCTCATCCTTGGTCATCCCCTTGTCCTCCTGCCCCTAATCTCTCCCAGCATCAGAGTCTTTTCCAATGAGTCAACTCTTCGCATGAGGTGGCCAAAGTACTGGAACTTCAGCTTTAGCATCATTCCTTCCAAAGAAATCCCAGGGTTGATCTCCTTTAGAATGGACTGGTTGGATCTCAGACAGCCATTTTGCTTTTTTGCATTTCTTTTCCATGGGGATGGTCTTGATCCCTGTCTCCTGTACAATGTCATGAACCTCAGTCCATAGTTCATCAGGCACTCTATCTATCAGATCTAAGCCCTTAAATCTATTTCTCACTTCCACTGTATAATCATAAGGGATTTGATATAGGTCATACCTGAATGGTCTAGCAGTTTTCCCTACTTTCTTCAATTTCAGTCTGAATTTGGTAATAAGGAGTTCATGATCTGAGCCACAGTCAGCTCCTGGTCTTGTTTTTGTTAACTGTATAGAGCTTTTCCATCTTTGACTGCAAAGAATATATTCAATCTGATTTCAGTGTTGACTATCTGGTGATGTCCATGTGTAGAGTATTCTCTTGTATTGTTGGAAGAGGGTGTTTGCTATGACCAGTGCATTTTCTTGGCAAAACTCTATTAGTCTTTGCCCTGCTTCATTCCGCATTCTAAGGCCAAATTTGCCTGTTATTCCAGGTGTTTCTTGACTTCCTACTTTTGCATTCCAGTCCCCTATAATGAAAAGGACATCTTTTTCAGGTGTTTGTTAGTTCTACAAGGTCTTGTAGGTCTTCATAAAACAGTTCAACTTCAGTTTCTTCACCATTACTGGTTGGGGCATAGACTTGAATTAATGTGCTATTGAATGGTTTGCCTTGGAAATGAACAGAGATCATTCTGTTGTCTTTGAGATTGCATCCAAGTACTGCATTTCACTCTTTTGTTGACCATGATGGCTACTCCATTTCTTCTGAGGGATTCCTATCCACAGTAGTAGATATAATGGTCATCTGAGTTAAATTTACCCATTCCAGTCCATTTTTAGTTCTCTGATTCCCAGAATGTCGATGTTCACCCTTGCCATCTCTTGTTTGACCACTTTCAATTTGCCTTGATTCATGGACCCGACATTCCAGGTTCCTATGCAATATTAGTCTTTACAGCATCGGATCTTGCTTCTATCACCAGTCACATCCACAACTGAGTATTGTTTTTGCTTTGGCTCCATCCCGTCATTCTTTCTGGAGTTATTTCTCCTCTGATCTTCAGTAGCATACTGGGCATCTACTGACCTGGGGAGTTCCTCTTTTGGTATCCTATCATTTTGCCTTTTCATACTGTTCATGGGGTTCTCAAGGCAAGAATACTGAAGTGGCTTGCCATTCCCTTCTCCAGTGGACCACATTCTGTCAGACCTCTCCACCATGACCCGCCTGTCTTGGGTTGTCCCACACACATGGCTTGGTTTCATTGAGTTAGACAAGGCTGTGGTCCTAGTGTAATTAGATTGACTAGTTTTCTGTGAGTATGGTTCCAGTGTGTCTGCCTTCTGATGCCCTCTTGCAACACCTCCCATCTCCTTGGATTTCTATTACCTTGGGCATGTGGTATCTCTTCACACTGCTCCAGCAAAGCACAACCACTGCTCCTTACCTTGGACGAGGGGTATCTCCTTACTGCCGCTATTCCTGAGCTTCAACGTGGGATAGCTCCTCTAGGCCCTCCCGTGCCTGCGGAGCCACCACTCCTCGAGCTGCTCCTCCCAGCCGCTGGCATGGGTGGCTCCTCCCAGCTGCCATCCCTGGCCTCAGACGTGGTGTGTCTCCTCCCGGCCGCCACTGACCTCAGACACAGGGTCGCTCCTCTCGGCCATTCATGCGCCGTTGCAGCCTGGCACTCTAGGCTGCTGCCCCTGACCTCGGATGTGGGGTAGCTCTTCGCAGCCGCCTGCGCTTGGTGCGCCGGCTCGCAGCCGCCTGCGCTTGGTGTGCCAGCTCGCATGCCCCGGCTACACTCAAAAGAAAAGGAGATTGGTCCTAAGAAACTGAGAGGGCTATCAGAAAGCAAAGCACTGCAGGTATGATGGATTGAAGGAAAAGAGAAAACAAGAAAATTTGAGTGAAGCATCTGAGACTGCAGTGCTGTTGTAAAGATGATTCAACAAGGTTTTCAGGTATTCTAGAGTCAAAAGTTGCCCATCATAGTAGCTCTGTATCTCCTAGAAAGACTTGAAGTTTTTCATCCATTCTCAACCATTGACTAGGAGAGGCAAATAGTTTTGGCATGAATGTGGAGATGAATTTCAAACCACAGCAGCTAGGACCATTAGTCAATTGCACTTTCTGCAGTGAGAGATCTCAGAGGCATATTTTTATGGCTGCCACAAACTGTAAGGTGTGGTCTTCACCAGGTAATTGTCTTCAATAGAATAGAAATGAGCAAAGGCAATGCATAAACTCTCCTCTTCAAACAAAACGTCAAAATGCTACAACCGTCAATCAGTTTCTAATTGTGCATTATCATACTACAATAATATTTTTTAGTTCTGTTCAGTATGGTTGGTGCTACTGATTTAAATTTCTTTTTAAAAAATCACATGAATCACTTTATAACCTGTTCACTAGAGAAAACATTTGTTGTATACCAGTAAATCATGCCATTCCAGTTTTCTCAAATATTCTTGAACAAGCATAGATAATATAGCTAAAAACTTTATCTTATCACTTTCTACAACAGAAAGTTTCTGTATCTTCCTCACCTCTGCAGTTAGATAAGTTCACTAAAAAGAATAATATCTGAAGCCATTTTTCATCCATTCAGTTATTCATATATCTATTTGTTAGAGTAGTTTTATTTTATTTTTTAATTCACCTGAAAGACCAAATTTGAATAGCAGACAGATATCCCACACACAGGGAAACCATTTTACACCTGTAATGAGCACATTTTACAAGGAAAATGCCACACATTTCAGTGTTCCTAAAGCATATTTAAGATCTAGTCACTGGTTACTTCTGCAAAGGTCAGTGCTATATTTTCAGCCAATTTTCAGTTTGCTTATTATGAACCTGAGATCCTTGTTACAAGCTCACAAAAATAAATAGTTGAGAAAACTTATTTATATGTTTATTGTAAATGAGTGAATCATATTAAAAATATAAACATCATATAAAATATCTATTCCATACCTTATTTTCTTCTCAGTAAATTCAGTGACCAAATAACATGCAATACTCAAGGGATTCTGTTTGTTTCCTACTAAAAATAATTGGCTTTCAATTGTGATGGCAATAAAAAGGGCATATTGTAAAGTACAATTGAATTTAATAAAGACCTTATTATCTTTCTGCTTTGTTCAGAGATAGCCAAAAGAATATAATTTTGTTCCCATTGTGTAAAATATAGAGCACATTTAACCAAAGCTAAAGGCTAAATTTTTTATTTATTCATAGTTAAAATAACTATAAGCACAAATTTTATTTTGTATGGAAGATTACTATGTACCAAATAGTGGAGCCCATCTGTCTTTCTTCATTTCCTCTTCCCTTCCTTCCTTTCTCCCTTCTTTCCTTCCTTTCCTTTTGTTCTATCTTTTCTTTCTTTTCTTCTTCCTATGGAGTCAACCAATTATTTTAGTAATATTGAAGAACAAATCTATTATGTGACTTTTAAATTATGGGCTATTTATTAAATATCTCAATTAGGTAAAGATAAACACTTTGGAGATCACATATAATTCTGAGATCATAGAGTATAATGAACATAGCAATATCATGCAGAAAATATCTAGTTTCGAGTAATGCATTTTTTAAGTTTTAAGATTACATTTGCTGTTTGTGTTGTTCATAATTACAATTCTTTTCATTATGTTTACGATCAGTATGATAGTCAGTAGTTTCACGATTTGTTATTTAATCTCCCAGAAATAGAGATATCAACTCTGAAATTTATGATAGCAACAAACTTCTATAAAATGCTTGTTTTAGCAAGTGTGTTTGTCCAGTTAAACCACCATAAGACATATCAACTGGGTAATGAAATGCTCCCTTAAGCTGTATATGAACACCCCAACTTTAAATTGATCAGTACACTACTCTACAAATAAACTTAACAACTTTATGCTAACTCTATTCTTGAGGTCCAACTTAAATATGCAATCTATTTGAAATAAAGATTGCCTCTAGCAACTAAGATTGTTTGTCTAAATATAACAAATATAATTAGAAGTGAAAAGAAAAAGACCTTTAGTAAACCTAATCAAGTGTTCAAGGTAAAATGACTAATATAGAAATATATTTATGTCTGTAATGGAAATAATTGGTTACTAGGTCTTCAAAATCAGTGCTAGTCCAAGTAGCCCATGTACTATAAGAGCTTCTTATTTACAACTGTGTCTATGCAAATCCTGCCCAACTTTCTCAAACATTTTTCACAAACTTTCTGCAAGTCCCACAGCAAGAAATAATCACTGCTTTATGTAATCAAGTATTTCATGATTATCCCTTATAGTCTTGCATTCTATTGGGATCAATCTTGAAGTATATCAGTATTCTAAAATCTCACTTTCTAAAGAGCATTTCCTAAATGTTTTTTTTTTTTTTATGCCTAACATTTCTTTCAAAGAATATGAAAGGGATCTAAATACATATTTCAAGATAACCCATATGTACATATATTTCCTTTCAGCTCCTAATTACACATTCTCTTAAACTAGTCTATTGCATCTCTTTCTAAGCTCAGAAATATGTCATTTCCCATCCTTTCTCTGCCTTCCTCTACCATATGTCTATTCTCTCATTTTCTCCCTTCTTTTAATTACATGAATGAACCCAGTTCAGTCACTCAATCATGTCCAACTCTTGTGACCCCACTTAGCAGCAGCAGCAGCAGGCAGGCAGAAGGAAGCATGCCAGGCTTCCCTGTCCATCATCAAGTTACGGAGCTTACTCAAACTCATGTCCATAGAGATTGGTGATGCCATTCAACCATCTCATCCTCCATCGTCCCCTTCTCTTTGCTTCCTTCTATCTTTCCCAGCATTGGGGTCTTTTCCCAGTGAGCCACTTCTTTGCATCAGGTGGCCAAAGTACTGAGCTTCAGTGTCAGCATCAGTCCTTCAAAGAATATTCAGGACTGATTTCCTTTAGGATTGACTGCCTTGATCTCCTTGCTGTCCAAGGGACTCTCGAGAATCTTCTCCAACACCACAGTTCAAAAGCAATTCATGTATACTATCATAAAAATCAAATCACCAGTCTATGTCCAATGCAGGATACAGCATGCTTGGGGCTGGTGCACGGGGGATGACCCAGAGGGATGTTGTGGGAGGGAGGCGGGAGGAGGGTTCATGTTGGGATCGCATGTACACCCATGGTGGATTCATGTCAATGTAGGGCAAAACAATACAGTATTGTAAAGTAAAATAAAGTAAAAATATTTTTTTTTTTTTTTTTTAAAGCAGCAATTCTTCAGCCCCTCAGCTTTCCTTGTGGTCCACACTCACATCCATACTTGACTACTGGAAAAACCACAGCTTTGACTAGATAGACTTTTGTTACCAAAGTAATGTCTCTGCTTTTTCACATGCTGTTTAGGTTTGTCAAAGCTTTTCTTCCAGGGAGCTAGTGTCTTTTAATTTCATGGCTGCAGTCACCATCCACAGTGATTTTGGAGTCCAAGAAATAAAGTCTGTAACACTCATATTTTTACAAAGTGCCAAATGCATCACTTGATACAGAGTATATTCTCATTAAATCTTTCTATGGTTTTCATTACATGAGTTGCTTCTCCTGCTAATGATAATTTACACTGTTTATTAGCCTCATACCTACTTAGCCTGGAGAAGGAAATGGCAACCCACTCCAGTATTCTTGCCTGGAGAATCCCATGGACAGAGGAGCCTGGTGGGCTGCAGTCTGAGGGGTTGCAAAGAGTCAAAACACAACTGAAGTGACTCAGCATAGCATAGCATAGCATAGCATACCTACTTAG
>NW_017202500.1:0-6353 GCF_001704415.2 Capra hircus
TCCCGGCCGTTCCCGTCGATCTCAAGAGGAGGCGCTCTCCACAGGAAAGCGAGAGGAACTCCAGGGTCGTGCCACCATTCCCAGGGTCCCCCAAATGTCTCAGTCCATTCAAGGGAAACCTTGTTTTCCCTGCAGTCCTCGACTTTCAAGCCGAGGATCGACTCACAAACACGGTGTCTCGTGGGACAGCCTGTGGGAAGCTCGTGGGAAAGCCTTGGGAAAGCCTCGTGGGAAAGCCTCGAGGGAAAGCCACAGATCCCTTGATCCATACGAAGGGAAGCGCGACACTGCTGCTACAGCTCAGGAGGAAAGCGCACGTGCATGCCCCCAGTCGAGACGAGGACTGACTCCCCTGGGGAGACTCCAGAAGTACCCCAAGATCCATGTCTGCACTGCAGAGGAATCCTCAGGTTCCGGCACTGACTCCACACAAGGTCTTAGGCCCCACATCGACGGAGAGGAATCCCGAGAGGCCCCATGCAACTAGCATGGGAACTGGCCTTTCCTGAGGCCACCAGAGAGGGTCCCTGTCGTCCCCATCGTAAGACGAGAGCACCCGCCGCAACTCGAGAAAATCCAGGAGGTTCTCCCCTCCAGGCGAGATGAGGCCCATTTCCGCTGAGGCGTCTCGAGGCTATTCACACCTAACCTCTGGAACTTCCAAAGGGTCCTTCACACCCTTGCTGCAACTCAAGAAGTTCCCCGACATAACCGTCTCCACTCGAGAGGAAGCTCGAGAATCCCGCCCACATCCAGAGGAGCCCCGTTACCGCCTCCTAGCTCGAGAGGAGGGATCCTTTCACTGCGTGCTCGGGAAAGAATTGCCGGCTTTTCCGTCGCATCTCAAGAGGAGGCGCTCTCCACAGGAAAGGCGAGAGGAACTCCAGGGTCGTGCCACCATTCCCAGAGTCCCCCAGATGTCTCAGTCCATTCCAGGGAATACTTTTGTCCCTGCACTGCCTCGACTTTCAAACCGAGGATCGACTGACACCACGGTGTCACGTGGGACATCACTGGGAAAGCCTTGTGGGAAAACCTGGTGGGAAAGCGGCGTGGGAAAGCGTCGTGGAAAGCCTCGAGGGAAAGCCACAGATCCCTTGATCCTCGCGAAGGGAAGCTCAACACTGCTGCTACAGCTCGGAGGAAAGCGCACGTGCATGCCCCCCACTCGAGACGAGGACTGACTCTCCTGGGGAGACTCCAGAAGTGCCCCCAAGATACATGTCAGCAATGGGAGAGGAATCCTCAGGTTTTGGCACAGACTCCACACAAGATCTTAATGTCCCGGCATCGACGGGAGAGGAATCCCGAGAGGCCCATGAGCAACTCGCATGGGGACTGGCCTTCGTGAGGCCACAATAGCGGGTCCCTGATGTCCCCGTCGTAAGTCGAGAGCACCTGCCTGCAACTCGAGAAAATCCAGGAGGTTCTCCTCTCCTGGCAAGATGAGGCCCATTTCCGATGAGGGGGTCTCGAGGCTAATCACACCTAAACTCTGGAACTTCCAAAGGGTCCTTCACACCCTTGCTGCAACTCAAGAAGTTCCCCAACATGCCCGTCTCCACTCGACAGGAAGCACGAGAGTCCCGCCCACATCCAGAGGAGACCCGTTTCCGCCTCCTAGCTAGAGAGGAGGGATACTTTCCCTGCGTGGTCGGGAAAGAATTCCTGGCGTTCCCGTCGCATCTCAAGAGGAGGCGCTCCCCACAGGAAAGGCGAGAGGAACTCCAGGGTCAGTGCCACCATTCCAGAGTCCCCCAGATGTCTCAGTCCATTCCAGGGAAACCTGTTTTCCCTGCACTGCCTCGACTTTCAAGCCAAGGATCGACTCACACCACGGTGGCACGTGGGACAGCCATGTGGGAAAGCCTTATGGGAAAGCCTCGTGAGGAAGCCTCGAGGGAAAGCCACTGATCCCTTGATCCACGCGATGGGAGCATGACACCGCTGCTACACCTCGGGAGGAAAGCGCAGGTGCATGCCCCCACTCGGAACCGAGGACTGGACTCCCCTGGGGAGACTCCAGAAGTACCCCAAGATCCATGTCAGCACTGGAGAGGAAACCTCAGGTTCTGGCACTGACTCCACACAAGGACTTAGGCCCCGGCATCGACGGGAGAGGAATCCCGAGAGGCCCCGAGCAACTCCAATGGTGACTGGCCTTTCCTGAGGCCCCAGAGCGGGTCCCTGAGATCCCGTCGTAAGTCGAGAGCACCTGCCCTAACTCGAGAAAATCCAGGAGGTTCTCCCTCCAGGCGAGATGAGGCCCATTTCTACTGAGGCGTCTCCAGGCTAATCACACCTAACCTCTGTAACTTACAAAGGGTCCTTCACATCCTTGCTGCAACTCAAGAAGTTCCCCGACATACCCGACTCCTCTCGAGAGGAAGCACGAGAGTCCCGCCCACATCAAGAGGAGCCCCGTTTCCGCCTGATAGCTCGAGAGCAGGGATACCTTCCCTGCGTGGTCGGGAAAGAGTTCCCGGCGTTCCCGTCGCATCTCAAGAGGAGGTGCTCTCCACAGGAAAGGCGAGATGAACTCCAGGGTCGTGCCACCATTCCCAGAGTCCCCAGATGTCTCAGTCCATTACAGGGAAAGCTATTTTCCCTGCAATGAATCGACTTTCAAGCCTAGGATCGACTGACACCACAGTGACACGAGGGACAGACCTGTGGGCAAGCCTCGTGGGAAAGCCTCGAGGGAAAGCCAGAGATCCCTTGATTCACGGGAAGGGAAGCGAGACACTGCTGCTACAGCTCGGGAGGAAAGCACACGTGCATGCCCCCACTCGAGACGAGGACTGACTCCCCTGGGGAGACTTCAGAATTATCCCAAGATCCATGTCAGCACTGCAGAGGAAACCTCTGGTTCCGGCACCGACTCCACACAAGGTCTTAGACCCCGGCATCGACGGGAGAGGAATCCCGAGAGGCCCCGAGCAACTCGCATGGGGACTGGCCTTTCCTGAGGCCCCCAGAGCGGGTGTTTGAGGTCCCCGTCGTAAGTCGAGAGCAACTGCCCTATCTCGAGAAAATCCAGGAGGTTCTCCCCTCCAGGCGAGATGAGGCCCATTTCTGCTGAGGCGTCTCGAGGCTAATCACACCTAATCTCTGGAACTTCCAAACGGTGCTTCACACCCTGGCTGCAACTCAAGAAGTTCCCCGACATACCGTCCGCACTCGAGAGGAAGCACGAGAGTCCCGCCCACATCCAGAGGTGCCCCGTTTCTGCCTACTAACTCGAGAGGAGGGATCCTTTCCCTGCGTGGTCGGGAAAGTTTTCCCGGCGTTCCCGTCGCATCTCAAGAGGAGGCGCTCTCCACAGGAAAGGCGAGAGGAACTCCAGATTCGTGCCACATTCCCAGAGTCCCCCAGATGTCTCAGTCCATTCCAGGGAAACCTGTTTTCCCTGCACTGCCTCAACTTTCAAGCCGAGGATCGACTCACACCACGGTGTCACGCGGGACAGCCCTGTGGGAAAGCCTCGTGGGAAAGCCTCGAGCGAAAGCGACAGATCCCTTGATCCACGAGAAGGGAAGCGTGACCCTCCTGCTACAGCTCGGGAGGAAAGCGAACGTGCATGCCCCACTCCAGACGAGGACTGACGCCCCTGGGGAGACTCCAGAAGTCCCCGAAGATCCATGTCGGCACTGGAGAGGAAACCTCAGGTTCCGGTACCGACTCCACACAAGGTCTTAGGCCCTGGCATCAAAGGGAGAGGAAACCCAGAGGCCCCCGAGCAACTCGCATGGGGACAGGCCTTTCCTGAGGCCACCAGAGTGGGTCCCTGAGGTCCCTGTCGTAAGTCGAGAGCACCTGCCGCAACTCGAGAAAATCCAGGAGGTTCTCCCCTGGCGAGATAAGGCCCATTTCCGCTGAGGCGTCTAGAGGCTAATCACGTCTAACCTCTGGAACTTCCAAAGGGCCCTTCACACCCTTGCTGCAACTCAAGAAGTTCCCCGACATACCCGTCTCCACTCAAGAAGAAGCACGAGAGTCCCGGCCACATCCAGATGAGCCCTGTTTCTGTCTCCTAGCTCGAGAAGAGATATCCTTTCCCTGCGTCGTCGGAAAAGAATTCCCGGTGTCCGTCGTATCTCAAGAGGAGGCGCTGTCCACAGGAAAGGCGAGAGGAACTCCAGGGTCGTGCCACCATTCCTAGAGTCCCCCAGATATCTCAGTGCATTCCAGGGAAGCCTTTTTCCCCAGCACTGCGTCGTCTTTCAAACCGAGGATCAACTGACACCACGGTGGCACGTGGGACATCACTGTGGGAAAGCCTCGTGGGAAAACCTGGTGGGAAAGCGTCGTGGAAAGCCTCGAGGGAAAGCCACAGATCCCTTGATCCTCGTGAAGGGAAGCTCAACACTGCTGCTACAGCTCGGAGGAAAGTGCACGTGCATGCCCCACTCGAGACGAGGACTGACTCCCCTGGGGAGACTCCAAAAGTGCCCCAAGATACATGTCAGCAATGGAGAGGAATCCTCAGGTTTTGGCACAGACTCCACACAAGGTCTTAGGTCCCGGCATCGACGGGAGAGGAATCCCGAGAGGCCCATGAGCAACACGCATGGGGACTGGCCTTTCCTGAGGCCACCAGAGCGGGTCCCTGAGGTCCCTGTCGTAAGTCGAGAGCACCTGCCGCAACTCGAGAAAATCCAGGAGGTTCTCCTCTCCTGGCAAGATGAGGCCCATTTCCGATGAGGGGTCTCGAGGCTAATCACACCTAAACTCTGGAACTTCCAAAGGGTCCTTCACACCCTTGCTGCAACTCAAGAAGTTCCCCAACATGCCCGTCTCCACTCGACAGGAAGCACGAGAGTCCCGCCCACATCCAGAGGAGACCCGTTTCCGCCTCCTAGCTAGAGAGGAGGGATACTTTCCCTGCGTGGTCGGGAAAGAATTCCTGGCGTTCCCGTCGCATCTCAAGAGGAGGCGCTCCCCACAGGAAAGGCGAGAGGAACTCCAGGGTCGTGCCACCATTCCAGAGTCCCCCAGATGTCTCAGTCCATTCCAGGGAAACCTGTTTTCCCTGCACTGCCTCGACTTTCAAGCCAAGGATCGACTCACACCACGGTGGCACGTGGGACAGCCATGTGGGAAAGCCTTATGGGAAAGCCTCGTGAGGAAGCCTCGAGGGAAAGCCACTGTTTGATCCCGCGATGGAGCATGACACCGCTGCTACACCTCGGGAGGAAAGCGCAGGTGCATGCCCCACTCGGAACGAGGACTGACTCCCCTGGGGAGACTCCAGAAGTACCCCAAGATCCATGTCAGCACTGGAGAGGAAACCTCAGGTTCTGGCACTGACTCCACACAAGGACTTAGGCCCCGGCATCGACGGGAGAGGAATCCCGAGAGGCCCGAGCAACTCCAATGGTGACTGGCCTTTCCTGAGGCCCCCAGAGCGGGTCCCTGAGATCCCCGTCGTAAGTCGAGAGCACCGCCCTAACTCGAGAAAATCCAGGAGGTTCTCCCCTCCAGGCGAGATGAGGCCCATTTCTACTGAGGCGTCTCCAGGCTAATCACACCTAACCTCTGTAACTTACAAAGGGTCCTTCACATCCTTGCTGCAACTCAAGAAGTTCCCCGACATACCCGACTCCTCTCGAGAGGAAGCACGAGAGTCCGCCCACATCAAGAGGAGCCCCGTTTCCGCCTGATAGCTCGAGAGCAGGGATACCTTCCCTGCGTGGTCGGGAAAGAGTTCCCGGCGTTCCCGTCGCATCTCAAGAGGAGGTGCTCTCCACAGGAAAGGCGAGATGAACTCCAGGGTCGTGCCACCATTCCCAGAGTCCCCCAGATGTCTCAGTCCATTACAGGGAAAGCTATTTTCCCTGCAATGAATCGACTTTCAAGCCTAGGATCGACTGACACCACAGTGACACGAGGGACAGACCTGTGGGCAAGCCTCGTGGGAAAGCCTCGAGGGAAAGCCAGAGATCCCTTGATTCACGGGAAGGGAAGCGAGACACTGCTGCTACAGCTCGGGAGGAAAGCACACGCATGCCCCCACTCGAGACGAGGACTGACTCCCCTGGGGAGACTTCAGAATTATCCCAAGATCCATGTCAGCACTGCAGAGGAAACCTCTGGTTCCGGCACCGACTCCACACAAGGTCTTAGACCCCGGCATCGACGGGAGAGGAATCCCGAGAGGCCCCGAGCAACTCGCATGGGGACTGGCCTTTCCTGAGGCCCCCAGAGCGGGTGTTTGAGGTCCCCGTCGTAAGTCGAGAAGCAACTGCCCTATCTCGAGAAAATCCAGGAGGTTCTCCCCTCCAGGCGAGATGAGGCCCATTTCTGCTGAGGCGTCTCGAGGCTAATCACACCTAATCTCTGGAACTTCCAAA
>NW_017202501.1:0-6352 GCF_001704415.2 Capra hircus
TCGACGGAGAGGAATCCCGAGAGGCCCCCCGAGCAACTCGCATGGGGACCTGAGGCAACCACAGGCGGGTCCTGAGGTCCCCGTCGTAAGTCGAGAGCACCTGCCGCAACTCGAGAAAATCCATGAGGTTCTCCCCTCCAGGCGAGCTGAGTCCCATTTACGCTGAGGTATCGAGGCTAATCACACCTTACCTCTGTAACTTCCAAAGGGTCCTTCACACCCTTGCTGCAACTCAAGAAGTTCCCCGACATACCCGTCTCCACTAGAGAGGAAGCACGAGAGTCCCGCCCACATCCAGAAGAGCCCTGTTTCGCCTCCTAGCTCGAGAGGGGGATCTTTCCCTGCGTGGTCGGGATAGAATTCCCGGTGTTCCGTCACATCTCAAGAGGAGGCGCTCTACACAGGGAAGGCGAGAGGAACTCCAGGGTCGTGCCACCATTCCCAGAGTCCCCTGGATGTCTCAGTCCATTCCAGGGAAACCTGTTTTCCCTGCACTGCCTCGACTTTCAAGCCGAGGATAGACTCACACCACGGTGGCACGTGGGACAGCCCTGTGGGAAAGCCTCGTGGGAAAGCCTCGAGGGAAAGACACAGATCCCTTGATCCACGCGAAGGGAAGCGTGACACTGCTACTTCAGCTCGGGAGGAATAGCACGTGCATGCCCCCACTCGAGACGAGGACTGACCCCTTGGGGAGACTCCAGAAGTACCCCAAGATCCATGTCAGCACTGGATAGGAATCCTCAGGTTCCGACACTGACTCCACGCAAGGTTTTTAGGCCTAAGCATCAAAGGAGAGGAATCCGAGAGGCCCCGAGCAACTCCCATGGGGACTGGCCTTTCCTGAGGTCACCAGACTGGGTCCCTGAGGTCCCAGTCGTAAGTGGAGACCACCTGCCGCAACTCCGAGAAAATCCAGGAGGTTCTCCCTCCAGGTGAGATGAGCCCATTTCTGCTGAGGCGTCTCGAGGCTAATCACACCTAACCCCTCGAACTTCCAAAGGGTCCTTCACACCCTTGCTGCAACTCAAGAAGTTCCCCGACATACCCATCTCCACTCGAGAGGAAGCACGAGAGTCCCGCCCACATCCAGAGGAGCCCCGTTTCCCGCCTCATACCTCGAGGGGAGGATCCTTTCCCGCGTGTGGTCGGGAAAGAATTCCCGGCATTCCCGTCGCATCTCAAGAGGAGGCCGCTCTGCACAGGAAAGGCGAGGGGAACTCCAGGGTCGTGCCACCTTTCCCAGGGTCCCCCAGATGTCTCAGTCCATTCCAGGGAAACCTGTTTTTCCCTGCACTGCGTCGACATTCAAGCCGAGCATCGACTCACACCACGGTGGCACGTGAGACAGCCCTGTGGGAAAGCCTCGTGGGAAAGCCTCGTGGGAAAGCCTTGAGGGAAAGCCCCAGATCCCTTGATCCACGCGGAAGGGAAGCGTGACACTGCTGATACAGCTCGGGAAGAAAGCGCACGTGCATGGCCCCACTCGAGATGAGGGACTGACTCTCCCTGGGGAGACTCCAGAAGTACCCCAAGATCCATGTCAGCACTGGGAGAGGAATGCTCAGGTTCCGGCACCGACTCCACACAAGGTCTTAGACCCCGGAATCTATGGGAGAGGAATCCCGAGAGGCCCCAGAGCAATTCGCATGGGGACTGGCCTTTCCTGAGGCAACCAGAGCGGGTCCCTGAGGTCCCCATCATAAGTCGAGAGCACCTGCCGCAACTCGAGAAAATCCAGGAGGTTCTCCAATCCAGGCGAGATGAGGCCCATTTCTGCTGAGGCGTTTCGAGTCTAATCACACCTAACCTCTGGAACTTCCAAAGGGTCCTTCACACCCTTGCTGCAACTCAAGAAGTTCCCCGACATACCGTCTCCACTTGAGAGGAAGCACGAGAGTCCCGGCCACATCCAGAGGAGCCCAGTTTCCGCCTCCGAGCTCGAGAGGAGGGACCCTTTCCCTGCGTGGTCAGGAAAGAATTCCCGGCGTTCCCGCGAATCTCAAGAGGAGGCGCTCTCCACATGAAAGGCGAGAGGGAATCAAGGGTCGTGCCACCATTCCCAGAGTCCCCCAGATATCTCAGTCCATTCCAGGGAAACCTGTTTTCCCTGCACTGCCTGGACGTTCAAGCCGAGGATCGAACTCACACCACGGTGGCATGTCGGACAGCCCTGTGGGAAAGCCTCGTGGAAAGCCTCGTGGGAAAGCCTCGAGGGAAAGCCTGGTGGGAAAGCCACAGATCCCTTGATCCACGCGAAGGGAAGCGTGACAGTTCTGCTACAGCTCGGGAGGAAAGCGCACGTGCCTGCCGCCTCTCGAGACGAGGACTGACTCCCCTGGGGAGACTCCAGAAGTACCCCAAGATCGATGTAAGCACTGGAGAGGAATCCTCAGGTTCCGGAACCGACTCCACACAAGGTCTTAGGCCCAGGCTTCGACGGAGAGGAATCCCGAGAGGCCCCCGAGCAACTCGCATGGGGACTGGCCTTTCCTGAGGCCACCAGAGCGGGTCCCTGAGGTCCCCGTCGTAAGTCGAGAGCACCTGCCGCACCTCGAGAAAATCCAGGAGGTTCTCCCCTCCAGGCGAGATGAGGCCCATTTCTGCTGAGGCGTCTCCAGGCTAATCACACCTAAACTCTGGAATTTCCAAAGGGTCCTTTACACCATCTCTGCCACTCAAGAAGTTCGCCGACATACCCGTCTCCACTCGAGAGAAAGCACGAGAGTCCCGCCCACATCCATAAGAGCCCCGTTTCCGCCTCCTAGCTCGACAGGAGGGATCCTTTCCCTGCGTGTTTGGGAATGAATTCCCGGCGTTGTGTCGCATCTCAAGAGGAGGCGTTCTCCACAGGAAAGGCGAGAGGAACTCCAGGGTCGTGCCACCATTCCCAGAGTTTCCAAGATCTCTCAGTCATTCGAGTTAAACCTGTTTCCCCTGCACTGCCTCGACTTTCAAGCCGAGGATCGACATCGACACACACCAAGGTGGCACGTGCGACAGCCCTGTGGGAAAGCCTCGGGAAAGCCTCGTGGGAAAGCCTCGAGGGAAAGCCACACATGGCCTTGATCCACGCGAAGGGAAGCATGACACCGCTGCTACAGCTCTGGAGGAAAGTGCACGGCATACCCCCACTCGAGACGAGGACTGACTCCGCTGGGGAGACTCCAGAAGTACCCCAAGATCCATGTCAGCACTGGGGAGGTATCCTCAGGTTCTGGCACCGGACTCCACACAAGGTCTTAGGCCCCTGCATCGACGGGAGAGAAAACCCGAAAGGCTCCCTAGCAACTCGCATGGGGACTGGCATTTCCTGAGGCCTCCAGAGGGGGTCCCTGTGGTCCCCGTCGTAAGTCGAGAGCACCTGCCCCGCAAGTCTAGAAAAATCCAGGAGGTTGTCCCCTCCATGCGAGATGAGGCCCATTTCCGCTGAGGCGACTCGAGGCTAATCACACCTAACCTCTGGAACTTCCAAAGGGTCCTTCACAGCCTTGCTGCAACTCATGAAGTTCCCCGACATACCCGTCTCCACTCGAGAGGAACCACGAGAGTCCCGCCCACATCCAGAGGAGCCCCGTTTCCGCCTCCTAGCTCGAGAGGAGGGATCCTTTCCCTGTGTGGTTGGGAATGAATTCCCGGCGTTCCCGTCGCATCTCAAGATGATGCGCTCTCACAGGAAAGGCGAGAGGAACTCCAGGGTCGTGCCACCATTCGCAGAGTCCCCCAGATGTCTCAGTCCATTCCAGGGAAACCTGTTTTCCCTGCACTGCCTTGACTTTCTAGCCGAGGATCGACTCACACCACGGTGGCACTTGGGCAGCCCTGTGGGAAAGCCTCGTGGGAAAGCCCCGTGGAAAGCCTCGTGGGAAAGCCTCGAGGGAAAGCCACAGATCCCTTGATCCACGCGAAGGGAATCGTGACTCTGCTGCTACAGCTCGAGAGGAAAGCGCACGTTCATGCCCCCACTCGAGACGAGGACTAACTCCCCTGGGGAGACTCCAGAAGTACCCCAAGATCCATGTCAGCACTGGAGAGGAATCCTCAGGTTCTGGCACCTGCTGGGAGCAGTTAGAGGAATCCCGCCCGTGACAAGGTCATGAGGAAGGAAGCTGACATACGCAAGGCGTGCTCAGACTTCAGGGACCCCTCTGCAAATTCCTAAGCACGTACCCCAACAAAATTCTGTCGGCTTTTGTGCTCTGCTTTTCCACTCTTCTGACATTTTCTGGAAAAAGTCAATTCAGGGCTTTAGTCTTCTGCATTTGAAAGAGTGTTTCAATCCAAAAACCCCTCCGATGGCTTTCTAGCCTGCCTGCAGGACTCGTACAGCTGCGCATGTCATTGTTTGAGGCCTCCTGACCGCAGGAGGCACAGGAAGCTTAAAACATCCTAGGAATGTAGGAGCTTCCGAGGAGTCAAAATCTTTAGAATAGGACTGATTAATGGTTTCATTTTTTGGGTCAATGCTTGCTGCCAAATTTTCATATCCTTTATTTTTAGATATAGTTGGTATATAGAAAAACAAGTAGTAGACCTGGTATTAGCAACATTAGATCTTTGAGTTAAGTACCTTCTTTGTTATATCCACTGCACCTTTGTTCTATAGAGATGTAACTTTAATGCTTTAAGGAGATGCAGATTAAAAAAAAAACACTTCAGGGGAAACAAAATTAACATTCATTAAGGAAGAGAGCCAAAAAGTGTTAACAAGCCTCTTGGCCAAAAGATAATGTAAATCACCTGAGACCTTTTGTATACAAAATGATATACGGAAAGAATCTGGGTTGCGAACGCTACATAATTTTGTGTTACCCATTGATATCCGTGTTTTATCAAAAGTATAAAAGGCCTTCTGAACAATAAAGGATGGGGGCCAGTTTCTCGAACTAGTCTCTCGCCTGGTTTCTTGGGACTCTGGCTCCCCCATGTCTCTCTCTCTCCTTCTTCTCTCCCCTTCCCTCTCTCTGCTCTTTACTTTAACTTCAGGCTGAATCTCCATCTGGGGCGGGGAGGCTCGCCAGGTCTACTTACTTGCCCCGGCTGTTAAGACCCGCACGAAAGGGAGCTTAAGGCGAGGCACCCTTAGATATTCAAGCGGGCGCCGGTGGCCCAACGTAGATGGTGCAAATTCCTTGTCTGGAATTTTATTGGCCTTCCGCGTAAACCAAGCTATTCAGCCCTCTTCCTCCACTTAATCTTCTTACTACACTATAGTTTCTTAATCTAATCTTACATTTAATAAACAAACAAGTCTTTCCACGCCAACGCCGTCCACCCTTCGAATTCCCTGGATCCACCGGGGCTGGACCCCGGGCAAGTGGTGCCCGGAACAGGCTATTCGAAGGTAGGTTCCTCGGAGCAAGCTCCCCCCGGAGCACTCTCTGTGCTCTCCCCGGAGCACTCTCTGTTGCTCCCCCCGGAGTGACTTAATCACTCCCCGGAGTACTTTCGGTACTCCCCCCAGTGTTGAGTGTTCGGGACGGCTAGGACCCCACTCAGGGTGCCGCGGACCCCCCTGTAGGATAGACAGGGTGAGGACGAGTGGGAAGTGTTCAAGGGCTTACGAGAAACCTGGTGCTCTAGAGGTTGAAAAGAAACCTGCTATCTTAGGGTTTAAAACAAAACCCCCCTTGGCTAAGGTAAAACCTTTTTGTCAAGGCAGACTTTTCTATAACTCTTAATTTTCTGACACAGGTAACAATGACTCAAAACAATGACACCTCTTTATACAAGTAATTTTGTAACTGTTAAACAAAAACAAATTAAAGATTAAAAGGCTAGTGTTACGAGACCAATGTCCTTGCTTTCCAGAAAAGAGATTTAGATACTTGCATAAAGGTAATAAACAGCTAAAAACTAATTATACTTTGCATGGGCCTGTAAATGCTTTTGCTCTGTAAAATATTATTACAAATGTTCTGGACCCCCCGTCATGAGGCTGTTAGTTAGATAGCCTATGGGAGAGACTATAGCAGTGGATCGTAGTGGGTCTCCACCTATTACGCAGATCATATTTTCTGCCATTGGCAAACAAGGAGAGAGACTGTACTCTTCCTCCGAGGAAGGAGGGTGCTTATAGGACGCAGCGGCCGAGCGCCTGGAGAGCCCCTCCCCCTCTACACAAACCAAACCTTTAAAAAGTTGTCTTATTTAAGGCGACCACTGCAACCTCTGCTTGCGCCTCCCCCAGGGCTTAAGAACTCCCCACTTATATCCAAAGCCTCCCAGAACATTGCTTAAGTTTGAAAACGATAGTGACAATATTTTTGAGCAAAAGAGCTTTTAAAACAGAGCTTGCTCCTTGCATAAAATCCCCTCAGGAGGGGCCTCACCCAACAAAAAAAAAAGAAAA
>NW_017202502.1:0-6352 GCF_001704415.2 Capra hircus
GCATCTCAAGAGGAGGCGCTCCACAGGAAAGGCGAGAGGAACTCCAGGTCGTGCCCATCCCAGAGAGTCCCCAGATGTCTCAGTCCATTACAGGGAAACCTGTTTTCCCTGCACTGCTTCGATTTCAAGCCGAGCATCGACTCACACCACGGTGGCACGTGGACAGCCCTTTGGGAAAGCCTGGGAAAGCCCGTGGGAAAGTCGAGGGAAAGCCACAGATTCCTTGATCCACGCGAAGGGAAGCGTGACACTGCTGCTACAGTTCGGGAAGAAAGCGCACGTGCATGACCTCACTCGAGACGACGACTGCTCCCCTGGGGAGACTCCAGAAGTACCCCAAGTTCCATGTCTGCACTGGAGAGGAATCCTCAGATACTGGCACCCACTCCACACAAGGTTTGAGGCACTGACATCGACGGGAGACGAATCCCGAGAGGCCCCCGACCAACACGAATGGGGACTGGCCTTTCTTGAGGACCACCAGGCGGGTCCCTGAGGTCCCCGTCGTAAATCGAGAGCACCTGCCACAACTCGAGAAAATCCAGGAGGTCTCCCAGGCGAGATGAGGCCCATTTCCGCTGAGGTGTCTCGAGGCAAATCACACCTAAACTCTGGAACTTCCAAAGGGTCCCTCACACCCTTGCTGCAACTCAAGAAGTTCCCCGACATACCCGTCTCCACTCCAGAGGAAGCACGAGAGTACCGCCCACATCCAGAGGAGCCCCGTTTCCGCCTCCTAGCTCGAGAGGAGGGATCCTTTCCATGCGTGCTCGGAAAGATTTCCCGGCGTTTCCGTGGCATCTCAAGAGGAGGAACTCTCTACAGGAAAGGCGAGAGGAACTCGAGGGTCGTGCCACCATTCCCAAAGTCCCCCAGATGTCTCAGTCCATTCCAGGGAAACCTGTTTTCCCTGCACTGCCTCGACTTTCAAGCCAGGATCGACTCACACCACGGTGGCACGTGGGACAGCCTTGTGGGAAAGCCTCCTGGGAAAGCCTCGAGGGAAAGCGACAGTTCCCTTGATCCTCGCGAATGGAAGCGCGACACTGCTGCTACAGCTCGGGAGGAAAGCGCACGTGCATTCCCCACTCGAGACGAGGGCTGACTCCACTGGGGAGACTCCAGAAGTACCCCAAGATCCATGTCAGCACTGGAGAGGAATCCTCAGGTTCCAGCACCCACTCCACACAAGGTCTTAGGCCCGGCATCGACGGGAGAGGAATTCCGAAAGGCCCCCTTGCAACTCCATGGGACTGGCCTTTCCTGAGGCCACCAGAGCGGGTCCCTGAGGTCCCCGTCGTAACTCGAGAGACCCTGCCCAACTCTAGAAAATCCAGGAGGTTCTCCCTCCAGGCGAGTTGAGGCCCATTTCCGCTGAGGCGTCTCCAGGCTAATCACACCTAACCTCTGGAACTTCCACAGGGTTCTTCACACCCTTGCTGGCAACTCAAAGAAGTTCCCGACATACCGGTCTCCACTGGAGAGGAAGCACGAGAGTCCCGCCCACATCCAGAGGAGCCCCGTTTTCCGCCTCCTGGCTTGAGACGAGGGATCCTTTCCCTGCGTGGTCGGGAAAGAATTCCCGGCCGTTCCCGTCGCATCTCAAGAGGAAGGCGCTCTCCACAGGAAAGGCGAGAGGAACTCCAAGTTCGTGCCACCATTCCCAGAGTCCCCAGATGTCTCAGTCCATTCCAGGGAAACCTGTTTTCCCTGCACTGCCTCGACTTTCAAGCTGAGGATCGACTCACACCACGGTGGCACGTGGGACAGCCCTGTGGGAAAGCCCTGTGGGAAAGCCTCGAGGGAAAGCCACTGATCCCTTGATCGACTCGACGGGGAAATATGACACTCCTGCTACAGCTCGGGAGGAAAGCGCACGTGCATGCCCCCACACGAGACGAGGACTGACTGCCTTGGGGAGACTCCAGAAGTACACCATGATCCATTTCAGCACTGGAGAGGAATCCTCAGTTTCCGGCACCGACTCCACACAAGGTCTTAGGCCCCGGCATCGATGGGAGAGGAATCCCGAGAGGCCCCCGAGCAACTCGCAAGGGGACTGGCCTTTCCTGAGGCCACCAGAGCGGGTCCCTGAGGTCCCCGACGTAAGTCGATAGCACCTGCCGCAACTCGAGAAAATCCAGGAGGTTCTCCCCTCCAGGCGAGATGAGGCCCATTTCCGCTGAGGCGTCTCCAAGCTAATCACACCTAACCTCTGGAACTTCCAAAGTGTTCTTCACACCCTTGCTGCAACTCAAGAAGTTCCCGGACATACCTGTCTCCACTCGAAAGGAAGCACGAGAGTCCCGCCCACATCCAGAGGAGCCCCATTTCCGCCTCCTAGCTCGAGAGGAGGGATCCTTTCCCTTCGTGCTCGGGAAAGAATTCCCGTCATTCCCGTCGCATCTCAAGGGGAGGCGCTCTTCACAGGAAAGGCGAGAGGGACTCCAGGGTCGTGCCACCATTCCCAGAGTCCCCCAGATGTCTCAGTCCATTCCAGGGAAACCTGTTTCCCTGCACTCCCTCGACTTTCAAGCCGAGGATCGACTCAAACCGCGGTGGCACGTGGGACAGCCCTGTGGGAAAGCCCTGCGGGAAATCCTCGAGGAAAAGCCACAGATCCCTTGATCCAAGCAAAGGGAAGCGTGACACTGCTGCAAAAGCTGGGGAGGAAAGCGCACGTGCATGCCTCCCTTCGAGACGAGGACTGACTCCACTGGGGAGACTCCAGAAGTACCCCAAGATCCATGTCAGCACTGGAGAGGAATCCTCACGTTCCGGCACTGACTCCACACAAGGACTTAGGCCCCGGCATCGACGGGAGAGGAATCCCGAGAGGCCCCCGGACAACTCGCATGGGGAATGGCCTTTCCTGAGGCCACCAGAGCGGGTCCCTGAGGTCCCAGTCGTAAGTCGAGAGCACCTGCCGCAACTCGAGAAAATCCAGGAGGTTCTCGCCTCCAGGCGAGATGAGGCCCATTTCCGCAGAGGCGTCTCGAGGCTAATCACATCTAACATCTGGAACTTCCAACGGGTCCTTCACACCCTTGCTGCAACTCAAGAAGTTCCCCGACATACCCGTCTCCACTTGAGAGGAAGCACGAGAGTCCCGGCAACATCCATAGGAGCCCCGTTTCCGACTCCTAGCTCGAGAGGAGGGATCCTTTCCCTGCGTGGTCGGAAAGAATTCCCGGCGATCCCGTCGAATCTCAAGAGGAGGCGCTCTTCACAGGAAAGGCGAGAGGAACTCCAGCGTCGTGCCACCATTCCCAGAGTCAACCAGATGTCTCCGTCCATTTCAGGGAAACCTGTTTTCCCTGCACTGCCTCGACTTTCAATCCGAGGATCGACTCACATCACGGTGGCACGTGGGACAGCCCTATGTGAAGCGTCGTGGGAAAGGCCCTGATCCCTTGATCCACGCGAAGAGAAGCACGACACTGCTGCTACAGCTCGGGAGGAAAGCGCACGTGCATGCCCCCACTCGAGACGAGGACTGACTCCCCTGGGGAGACTACATAAGAACCCCAAGATCCATGTCTGCACTGGAGAGGAATCCTCAGGTTCCGGCACCGACTCCACACAAGGTCTTTGGCCCCGGCATTGACGGGAGAGGAATCCCGAGAGGCCCCACTAGCAACTCGCATGTGGACTGGCCTTTCCTGAGGCCACCAGAGCGGGTCCCTGATGTCCCAGTCGTAAATCGAGAGCACCTGCCGCAACTCGAGAAAATCCAGGAGGTTCTCCCCTCCATTTGAGATGAGGCCCATTTCCGCTGAGGCGTCTCGAGGCTAATCACATCTAACATTTGGAACTTTCAAAGGGTCCTTCACACCCTTGCTGCAATTCAAGAAGTTCCCCGACATACCCGTCGCCACTCGAGAGGAAGCACGAGAGTCCCGCCCACATCCAGAGGAGCCACGTTTCCGTCTCCTAGCTCGAGAGGAGGGATCCTTTCCCTGCGTGGTCGGGAAAGAATTCCCGGGTTCCTGTCGCATCTCAAGAGGAGGCGCTCTCCACAGGAAAGGCGAGAGGAACTCCAGGGTCGTGCCACCATTCCCAGAGTCCCCCAGATGTCTCAGTCCACTCCAGGGAAACCTGTTTTCCCTGCACTGCCTCGACTTTCAAGCCGAGGATCCACTCACACCAAGGTGGCACGTGGGATAGCCCTGTGGGAAAGCCTCGTGGGAAAGCCTCCTGGGAATGCCTGGAGGGAAAGCCACAGATCCCTTGATCCACGGCGAAGGGAAGCGTGACACTGCTGCTACAGCTCGGGAGGAAAGCGCACGTGCATGCCCCCACTCGAGACGAGGACTGACTCCCCTGGGGAGACTTCAGAAGTACCCCAAGATCCATGTCAGCACTGGAGAGGAATCCTCAGGTTCCGGCCCCGACTCCACACAAGGTCTTAGGGCCCGGCATCGACGGGAGAGGAATCCCGAGAGGACCTCAAGCAACTCGCATGGGGACTGGCCTTTCCTGAGGCCACCCAGAGCGGGTCCCTGAGGTCCCCGTCTTAAGTCCAGAGCACCTGCCGGCAACTCGAGAAAATCCAGGAGGTTCTCCCCTCGCAGGCGAGATGAGGCCCATTTCCGCTGAGGCTTCTCGAGGCTAATCATACCTAACCTCTGGAACTTCCAAAGGGTCCTTCACACTCTTGCTGCAACTCAAGAAGTTCCCCGATATACCCGTCTCCACTCGAGACGAAGCACGAGAGTCCCGCCCCACATCCAGAGGAGCCCCGTTTCCGCCTCATAGCTGGAGAGGAGGGACCCTTTCCCTGCGTGGTCTGGAAAGAATTCCCGGCGTTCCCGTCGCATCTCAAGAGGAGGTGCTCTCCACAGGAAAGGCGAGAGGAACTCCAGGTTCGTGCCACCATTACCAGAGTCCTCCAGATGTCTCAGTCCATTCCAGGGAAACCTGTTTTCCCTGCACTGCCTCGACTTTCAAGCCGAGGATCGACTCACACCACGGTGGCACGTGGGAGAGCCCTGTGAGAAAGCCTCGTGGGAAAGCCTCGTGGAAAGCCTCGTGGGAAAGCCTCGAGGAAAGCCACTGATCACATGATCCAGGCGACGGGAGGGTTACACTGCTGCTACAGCTCGGGAGGAAAGCGCACGTGCATGCCCCCACTGAGAGGAGGACTGACTCCCCTGGGGAGACTCCAGAAGTACCCTAAGATCCATGTCAGCACTGGAGAGGAATCCTCAGGTTCCAGCACTGACTCCACACAAGGTCTTAGGCCCCGCATCGAAGGGAGAGGAATCCCAAGTGGCCCCCGAGCTACTCGCATGGGGACTGGCCTTTCCTGAGGCCACCAGAGCGGGTCCCTGAGGTCCCGTCTTAAGTCGAGAGCACCTGCAGCAACTCGAGAACATCCAGGATTTTCTCCCCTCCGGGCAAGATGAGGTCCATTTCCGCTGAGGCGTCTCGAGGCTAATCACACCTAACCTCTGGAACTTCCAAAGGGTCCTTCACACGCTTGCTGCAACTCAAGAAGTTCCCCGACATACCAGTCTCCACTCAAGAGGAAGCACGAGGGTCCCGCCCACATCCAGAGGAGCCTGGATTCCACCTCGTAGCTTGAGATTAGGGATTCTTTTCCTGCTTCGTCTGGAAAGAATTCCCGGCTTTCCCGTCGCATCTCAAGAAGAGGCGCTCTCAACAGGAAAGGCGAGAGAAACTCCAGTGTCTTGCCACAATTCCAAGGGACCCCAGATGTCTCAGTCCATTCCAGAGGAACTTGTTTTCCCTGCACTGCCTCTACTTTCACGCCGAGGATCCACTCACTCCACCATGGCATGTCCCTGGTGGGACAGCCCTGTGGGAAAGCCTCTTCGGAAAGCCTCGAGGGAAAGCCACAGATCCCTTGATCCCCGCGATGGGAAGTGTGACACTGCTGCTACAGTTCGTGAGGAACGCTCAAGTGCATGCCCCCACACGAGATGAGGCACTGACTCCCCAGGAGACTCCAGAAGTACCCCAAGATCCATGTCAGCACTGGAGAGGAATCCTCAGGTTCCAGCCCCCGACTCCACACAAGGTCTTAGGCCCCGCATCGACGGGAGAGGAATTCCGAAAGGCCCCCTTGCAACTCCCATGGGCACTGGCCTTTCTGAGGCCACCAGAGCGGGTCCCTGAGGTCCCCGTCGTAACTCGAGAGACCCTGCCCAACTCTAGAAAATCCAGGAGGTTCTCCCCTCCAGGCGAGTTGAGGCCCATTTCCGCTGAGGCGTCTCCAGGCTAATCACACCTAACCTCTGAACTTCCACAGGGTTCTTCACACCCTTGCTGCAACTCAAGAAGTTCCCGACATACCAGTCTCCACTGGAGAGGAAGCACGAGAGTCCCG
>NW_017202503.1:0-6352 GCF_001704415.2 Capra hircus
TCGTGCCAGCATTCCCAGAGTCCCCCAGATGTCTCAGTCCATTCCAGGGAAAAACTGTTTTCCCTTCACTGCCTCGACGTTCAAGCCGAGGATCGACTCACACCACGGTGGAACGTGGGACAGCCCTGTGGGAAAGCCTCGTGGGAAAGCTCGAGGGAAAGCCACAGATCCTTGATGCACGCGAAGGGAAGCGCGACACTGCTGCTACAGCTCGGAGGAAAGCGCACGTGCATGCCCCCATTCGAGACGAGGACTGACTCCCCTGGGAAGACTCCAGAAGTACCCCAAGATCCATGTCAGCACTGGAGAGGAATCCTCTGGTTCCGCACCTACTCCACACAAGGTTAGGCCCCGGCATCGACGGAGAGGAATCCCTAGAGGCCCCGAGCAACTCGCATGGGGACTGGCCTTTCCTGAGGCCAGCAGAGCGGGTCGCTGTGGTCCCCGTCCTAGGTCGAGGGCACCTGCCGACACTCGAGAAAATCCAGGAGGTTCCCCCATCCAGGCGAGATGAGGCCCATTTCCGCTGAGGTGTCTCGAGGCTAATCACACCTAACCTCTGGAACTTCCAAAGGGTCCTTCACACCTTACTGCAACTCAAGTAGTTCCCCGACATGCCCGTCTCCATTCGAGAGGAAGCACGACAGTCCGCCCACATCAGAGGAGCCCAGTGTCTGCCTCATAGCTCGAGAGGAGGGATCCTTTTCCCTGCGTGCTCGGGAAAGAATTCCCGGCGTTCCCATAGCATGTCAAGAAGAGGCGCTCTCCACAGGAAAGGCGAGAGGAACTCCAGGGTCGTGCCACCATTCCCAGAGTCCCCCACATGTCTCAGTCCATTCCAGGAAACCTGTTCTCCCTGTAATTCCTCGACTTTCAAGCCCAGGATCGACTCACACCACGCTGGCACGTGGGACAGCCATGTGGGAATCCTCGTGGGAAAGCCTTGTGGGAAAGCCTCGAGGGAAAGCCACAGATCCCTTGATCCACGCGAATAGAAGTGTGACATTGCTGCTACAGCTCGGGAGAAAGCGCTTTGCATGCCCCACTGGAGACGAGGACTGACTCCCCTTGGGAGACTCCAGAAGTACCCCAAGATCCATGTCAGCACTGGAGAGGAATCCTCAGTTCCGGCACCTACTCCACACAAGCTCTTAGGCCCCGGCATCGACGGAGAGGAATCCCTAGAGGCCCGGAGCAACTCGCATGGGGACTGGCCTTTCCTGAGGCCAGCAGAGTGGGTCCCTGTGGTCCCCGTCCTAGGTCCAGAGCACCTGCTGACACTCGAGAAAATCCAGGAGGTTCCCCCATCCAGGCGAGATGAGGCCCATTTCCGCTGAGGCGTTTCGAGGCTAATCACACCTAACCTCTGGAACTTCCAAAGGGTCCTTCACGCCCTTGCTGCAACTCAAGAAGTTCCCCGACAAACCGTCTCGACTCGAGAGGAAGCACGAGAGTTCCGCCCACATCCAGAGGAGCCCCGTTTCCGCCTCCTAGCTCGAGGTGAGGGATCCTTTCCCTGTGTGTCGGGAAAATTCCCGGCGTTCCCGTCGCATCTCAAGTGGAGGCGCTCTCCACAGGAAAGTCGAGAGAGGATCTCCATGGTCGTGCCACATTCCCAGAGTCCCCAGATGTCTCAGTCCATTCCAGGAAACCTGTTTTCCTGCACTGCTCGACTTTCAAACCGAGGATCGACTCACACCACGGTGGCTCGTGGGAGAGCCCTGTGGAAAGATTTGTGGGAAAGCCTCATGGGAAAGCCTCGAGGGAAAGCCACAGATCCCTTGATCACGCGAAATGAAGCGTGACACTGCTGCTACAGCTCAGGAGGAAAGCGTACGAGCATGCCCCCTCGGACGAGGACGGACTCCCGCGGGAGACTCCAGAAGTACCCCAAGATCCATGTCAGCACTGGAGAGGAATCCTCAGGTTCCGGCACCGACTCCACACAAGGTCTGAGGCCCCGAAATCGACGGGGAGAGAATCCCGAGAGGCCCCGAGCAACTTTCAAAGGGACTGGCCTTTCCTGAGGCCACCAGAGCGGGTCCCTGAGGTCCCCGTCGTAAGTCGAGAGCACCTGCCGCAACTCGAGAACATCCAGGAGGTTCTCCCTCCAGACGAGAAGAAGCCCGTTTCCGCTGAGGCGTTTCGAGGCAAATCACACCTAACCTCTTGAACTTCCAAAGGGTCCTTCACACCCTTACTGCAACTCAAGAAGTTCCCCGACATACCCGTCTCCACTCGAGAGGAAGCACGAGAGTCCCGCCCACATCCAGAGGAGCCCCGTTTCGGCCTGCTAGCTCGAGAGGAGGGATCCATTCCCTGCGTGGTCGGGAAAGAATTCCCGACGTTCCCGTCGCATCTCAAGTGGAGGCGCTCTCCACAGGAAAGGCGAAAGGAACTCCAGAGTCGTGCAACCATTCCCAGAGTCCCCCAGATGTCTCAGTCCATTCTAGGGAAACCTGTTTTCCCTGCACTGCCTCGACTTTCAAGCCGAGGATCGACTCACACCACGGTGGCACGTGGGACGGCCCTGTGGGAAAGCCTCGTGGGAAAGCCTCGTGGGAAAGCCTCGAGGGAAAGCCACAGATCCCTTTATCCACGCGAAGGGAAGCGTGACAATGCTGCTACAGCTCGGGAGGAAAGCCCGCGTGCATGCCCCATTCGAGACGAGGACTGACTCCCCTGGGGAGACTCCAGAAGTACCCCAAGATCCATGTCAGCACTGGAGAGGAATCCTCTGGTTCCGGACCTACTCCACACAGGTCTTAGGCCCCGCATCGACGGGAGAGGAATCCTAGAGCCCCCGAGCACTCCATGGGGACTGGCCTTTCCTGAGGCCACAGAGCGGGTCCTGTGGTCCCCTCTAGTCGAGAGCACTGCTGACTCGAGAAATCCAGGAGTTCCCCCTCAGCGAAAGCCCATTTCCGCTGAGCTGTCTCGAGCAATCACACCTAACCTCTGAACTTCCAAAGGCTCCTTCACACCCTTACTGCAACTCAAGTAGTTCCCCGACATACCTGTCTCCATTCGAGAGGAAGCACGACAGTCCCGCCCACATCCAGAGGAGCCCAGTGTCTGCCTCATAGCTCGAGAGGAGGGATCCTTTCCCTGCGTGGTCGGGAAAGAATTCCCGGCGTTCCCATAGCATGTCAAGAAGAGGCGCTCTCCACAGGAAAGGCGAGAGGAACTCCAGGGTCGTGCCACCATTCCCAGAGACCCCCACATGTCTCAGTCCATTCCAGGGAAACCTGTTCTCCCTGCAATTCCTCGACTTTCAAGCCAGGATCGACTCACACCATGGTGGCACGTGGGACAGCCATTTGGGAAATCCTCGTGGGAAAGCCTTGTGGGAAAGCCTCGAGGGAAAGCCACAGATCCCTTGATCCACGCGAATAGAAGTGTGACATTGCTGCTACAGCTCGGGACAAAAGCGCTCATGCATGCCCCACTCGAGACGAGGACTGACTCCCCTTGGGAGACTCCAGAAGTACCCCAAGATCCATGTCAGCAATGGAGAGGAATCCTAAGGTTCCGGCACCGACTCCACACAAGGTCTTAGGCCCCGGCATCGACGGGAGAGGAATCCCTAGAGGACCCCGAGCAACTCGCATGGGGAGTGGCCTTTCCTGAGGCCACCAGAGCGGGTCCCTGAGGTCGCCGTCGTAAGTCGAGAGCACCTGCCGCAACTCGAGAAAATCCAGGAGGTTCTCCCGTCCAGGCGAGATGAGGCCCATTCCCGCTGAGGCGTCTCGAGGCTAATCACACCTAATCTCTGGAACTTCCAAAGGGTCCTTCACACCCTTGCTGCAACTCAAGAAGTTCAGCGACATACCCGTCTCCACTCGAGAGGAAGCACGAGAGTCCCGCCCACATCCAGAGGAGCCCCGTTTCCGCCTCCTAGCTCGAGAGGAGGGATCCTTTCCCTGCGTGGTTTGGAAAGAATTCCCGGCGTTCCCGACACATCTCAAGTGGAGGTGCTCTCCAGAGGAAAGGCGAGAGGAACTCCAGGGTTGTGCCACATTCCCAGAGTCCCCCATATGTGTCAGTCCATTCCAGGGAAACCTGTTTTCCCTGCACTGCCTCGACTTTCAAGCCGAGGATCGACTCACACCACGGAGGCACGTGGGACAGCCCTGTGGGAAAGCCTCGTGGGAAAGCCTCGTGGGAAAGGCACGAGGGAAAGCCACTGATACCTTGACCCACGCGAAGGGAAGTGTGACACTGCTACTACAGCTCGGGAGGAATGCGCACGTGCATGCCCCCACTCGAGACGAGGACTGACTCCCATGGGGAGACTCCAGAAATATCCCAGGATCCATGTCAGCACTGGAGAGGAATCCTCAGGTTCCGGCACTGACTCCAAACAAGATTTTAGGCCCCAGAATCGACGGGAGAGGAAACCCGAGAGGCCCCCGAGAAGCCGCCAAGTAACTCGCAAGGGGACTGTCCTTTCCTGAGGCCACCAGAGCGGGTCAATTAGGTCCCCGTCGTAAGTCGAGAGCACCTGCCGCAACTCGAGAAAATCCAGGAGGTTCTCCCCTCCAGGCGAGATGAGGCCCATTTCCGCTGAGGCATCTCGAGGCTACTCACACCTAACTCTGGAACTTCCAAAGGGTCCTTCACACCCTTGCTGCAACTCAAGAAGTTCCCGACATACGGGCTCCACTCGAGAGGAAGCACGAGAGTCCCGCCCACATCCAGAGGAGCCCGTTTCCGCCTCCTAGCTCGAGAGGAGGGATCCTTTCCTGCAGGGTCGGAAAGAATTCCCGGCGTTCCCGTCGCATCTCAAGTGGAGGCGCTTTCCACAGGAAAGACGAAAGGAACTCCAGGGTCGTGCCACATTCCCAGAGTCCACCAGATGTCTCAGTCCATTCCAGGGAAACCTGTTTTCCTTGCACTGGCTCGACTTTCAAGCGAGGATCGACTCACAACACGGTGGCACGTGTACAGCCTGTGGGAAAGCTCGTGGGAAAGCCTCGTGGGAAAGACTCGAGGGAAAGCCCTGATCCTTGATCACGCGAAGGGAAGCGTGACACTGCTGCTACAGCTCGGGAGAAAGTGCACGTGCATGCCCCCACTCGAGACGAGGACTGACTCCCATGGGGAGACTCCAGAAATATCCAGGATCCATGTCAGCACTGGAGAGGAATCCTCAGGTCCGGCACTGACTTCACACAAGGTTTTAGGCCCCAGCATCGACGGGAGAGGAAACCCGAGAGGCCCCGAGAGGCCCCTGAACACCTCGCAAGGGGATTGGCCTTTCCTGAGGCCACCAGAGCGGGTCCCTGAGGTCCCCGTCGTAAGTCGAGAGCACCTGCCGCAACTCGAGAAATTCCAGGAGGTTCTCCCCTCCAGGTGAGATAAGGTCCATTTCCGCTGAGGCGTCTCGAGGCTAATCACACCTAACCTCTGGAACTTCCAAAGGGTCCTTCACACCCTTGCTGCAACTCAAGAAGTTCCCCGACATACCCGACTCCACTCGAGAGGAAGCACGAGAGTCCCGACCACATCCTGAGGAGCCCCGTTTCCGCCTGCTAGCTCGAGAGGAGGGATCCTTTCCCTGCGTGTGCGGGAAAGTATTCCCGGCGTTCCCGTCGCATCTCAAGTGGAGGCGCTCTCCACAGGAAAGGCGAGAGGAACTCCAGGATCAGGCCCTATTCCCAGAGTCCCCAAGCTGTCTCAGTCCATTCCAGGGAAACTGTTTCCCTGCACTGCCTCGACTTTCAGGCCGAGGATCGACTCACACCGTGATGGCACGTTGGACAGCCCTGTGGGAAAGACTCGTGGGAAAGCCTCGAGGGAAAGCCACAGATCCCTTGATCCACGCGAAGGGAAGCATGACACTGTTGCTAGAGCTCGGGAGGAAAGCGCACGTGCATGCCCCCACTCGAGACGAGGACTGACTGCCCTGGGAGACTCCAGAAGTACCCTAAGATCCATGTCTGCACTGGAGAGAAATCCTCAGGTTCCAGCACTGAGTCCACACAAGGTCTTAGGCCCCAGCATCGACGGGAGAGGAATCCGAGAGGCCCCCGAGAAACTCGCATGGGGACTGGCCTTTCCTGAGGGCACCAGAGCGGATCCCTGAGGTCCCCATCGTAAGTCGAGAGCACCTGCCGCAACTCGAGAAAATCCAGGAGGTTCTCCCCTCCAGGCGAGATGAGGCCCATTTACGCTGAGGCAACAGGGTAATCACACTTTAACTCTGGAACTTCCAAAGTGTCCTTCACACCCTTGCTGCAACTCAAGAAGTTCCCCGACATACCCGTCTCCACTCAAGAGGAATCGAGAGTCCCGCCCATATCCAGAGTGGCCCCGTTTCCGCCCTGCTCGCTCGAGAGGAGGGATCCTT
>NW_017202504.1:0-6351 GCF_001704415.2 Capra hircus
CTCTCCAGTTACGACCGGGACTTATGTAACCCGCTCTGGTCCGCTCAGGTAATGCCAGTCGACTTGGAGTTGCTAAGGGGCCTCTCGGGATTCCTCTCCCGGTCGATGACGGGGCCTAAGACCTTGTTGGAATCGGTGCCGAACCTGAGGTTTCCTCTCCAGTGCTGACATGATCTTGGGGTACTACTGGAGTCTCCACAGGAGTCATCTTCATCTCCAATGGCGGGCATGCACGTGCGCTTTTCTCCCGAGCATTAGGAGCACAGTCAATTTTCCCGTTGGATTGATCAAGGGTTTCTTGTTTTCCCTCGAGGCTTTCCCACGAGGCTTTCCCACAGGCTTTCCCACAGGGCTGTCCCACGTGCCACCATCGTGAGTCAGTCCTCCCCGTGAACGTCGAGGCAGTGAAGGGTAAACAAGTTCCTCTGAAAGGACTGAGACATCTGGGGGACTCTTGGAATGGTGGAACGACCCTGGAGTTCCTCTCACCTTTCTTGTGGAGCGTGCCTCCTCTTGAGATGCGACAGGTACGACAGGAATTTTTCCCGGCCAATCAGGGAAAGGATCCCTCATCTTGAGCCAGGAGGGGGAATTGGGGCTCCTCTGGATGTGGTGGGTACCCTGGTGATTCCTATGGAGTGGCGACGGGTCTCTCCTGGAACCTCTTGAGTTGCAGCTAGGGTGTGAAGGACCCTTTGGAAGTTCCAGAGGTTAGGTGTGATTAGCGTTGAGACGCCTCAGCGGAAATGGGCCTCATCTCGCCTGGAGGGGAGAACCTAATGGATTTTCTCTAGTTGCGGCAGGTGCTCTCGACTTACGACGGGGACCTCAGGGACCCGCTCTAGTGGCCTCAGGAAGGCCAGGAGCCATGCGAGTTCCTCGGGGGCCTCTCAGGATTCCTCTCCCTTCGATGCCGGGGCCTAAGACCTTGTGTGGAGTCGGTGCCGGAACCGGAGGATCCTCTCCAGTGTGGACATGGATCTTGGGGTACTTCTGGAGTCTCCCCAGGGGAGTTAGTCGTCGTCTTGTGTGGGGCATGAACGTGCGCTTTCCTCCCGAGCTGTAGCAGCAGTGTCACGCTTCCCTTTGCATGGATCAAGGGATCTGTGGCTTTCCCTCGTGGCTTTCCCACGGCTTTCCCACAGGGCTGTTTCATGTGCCATCGTGGTGTGAGTCGATCTTCGGCTAGAAATTCGAGCAGTGCAGGGAAATCAGGTTTCCCTGAAATGGACTGAGACATCTGGGGACTCTGGGAATGGTGGCACGACCCTGGAGTTCCTCTCGCCTTTCCTGTGGAGAGCGCCTCCTCTTGAGATGCGCCAGGAACGCCAGGAATTCTTTCCTGTCTACGCAGGGAAAGGATCCCTCCTCTCGAGCTAGGAGGCGGAAACGGGGCTCCTCTGGATGTGGGCGGTCTCTGGTGCTTCCTCTCGTGTGGAGACGGGTATGTCGGGAACTTCTTGAGTTGCAGCAAGGGTGTGATGGACCCTTTGGAAGTTCCAGAGGTTAGGTGTGATTAGACTCGAGACGCCTCAGCGGAAATGGGCCTCATCTCGCCTGCAGGGAGAACCTCCTGGATTTTCTCGAGTTTCAGCAGGTGCTCTCCAGTTACGACGGGACTTTATGTAACCCGCTCTGGTCCACTCAGGAAATGCCAGTCGACTTGCGAGTTGCTAAGGGGCCTCTCGGGATTCCTCTCCGGTCGATGACGGGGCCTAAGACCTTGTTTGGAGTCGGTGCCCGAACCTGAGGTTTCCTCTCCAGTGCTAACATGGATCTTGGGGTACTACTGGAGTCTCCACAGGGGAGTCATCTTCGTCTCCAATGGGGGCATGCACGTGCGCTTTTCTCCCGAGCATTAGGAGCAGAGTCAATTTTCCCGTTGGGTTGATCAAGGGGTTTCTTGTTTTCCCTCGAGGCTTTCCCACGAGGCTTTCCCACAGGGCTGTCCCACGTGCCACCATCGTGTGTGTCGGTCCTCCGCGTGAACGTCGAGGCAGTGCAGGGTAAACAAGTTCCTCTGGAAAGGACTGAGACATCTGGGGGACTCTTGGAATGGTGGAACGACCCTGGAGTTCCTCTCACCTTTCTTGTGGAGCGTGCCTCCTCTTGAGATGCGACAGGTACGACAGGAATTCTTTCCCGGCCAATCAGGGAAAGGATCCCTCACATTGAGCTAGGAGGGGAATTGGGGCTCCTCTGGATGTGGGTGGTACCCTGGTGATTCCTATGTAGTGGCGACGGTCTCTCGTGGAACTTCTTGAGTTGCAGCTATGGTGTGAAGGACCCTTTGGAAGTTCCAGAGGTTAGGTGTGATTAGCCTCGAGACGTCTCAGTGGAAATGGGCTTCATCTCGCCTGAAGGGGAGAATCTCCTTCATTTTCTCGAGTTGTGGCAGGTGCTCTCGACTTACGACGGGGACCTCAGGGACCCGTTCTGTTGGCCTTAGGAAAGACCAGTTCCCATGTGAGTTGCTAGAGGGCCTCTCGGGATTCCTCACCGGTAGATGCCGGGCCCAAGACCTTGTGTGGAGTGGGGGCCAGAACCTGAGTATTCCTCTCCAGTGCTGACATGTTTTTGGGATACTTCTGAAGTCTCCCAAGGGGAATCAGTCCTCGTCTCGAGTGGGCATGCGCATGCCCCTTCCTCCCGAGCTGTAGCAGCAGTGTCATGCTTCCCGTCGCGTGGATCAATGGATCTGTGGCTTTTCCTCTAGGCTTTTCCTAGAGGCTTTCCCACGAGGCTTTCCCACAGGGCTGTCCCCCGTGCCACCGTGGTGTGAGGCGATCCTCGGCATGAAAGTTTAGGCACTCTGTAAAAACAAGATCCTCTGGAATGGACTGAGACATCTGGGGACGCTTGAAATGGTGGCACGACCATGGAGTTCCTCTCTCCCTTCCTGTGGAGAGCGCCTCCACCTGAGATGCGACGGAATGCCGGAAGTTCTTTCCCGACCAAGCAGGGAAAGGATCCCTCATCTCTAGCTAGGAGGATGAAACGGGGCTACTCTGGATGTGGGCAGGACCCTCGTGTTTCCTCTCGAGTGGAGATGGGAATGTCGGGGAACTTCTTGAGTTGCAGCAAGGGTGTGAAGGACCCTTTGGAAGTTCCAGAGATTAGATGTAATTAGCCTCGAGACACCTCATTGGAAATGGGCCTCATCTCGCCTGGAGGGGAGAACCTCCTGGATTTTCTCGAGTTGCGGCAGGTGCTCCCGACTTACGACGGGGACGTCAGGGACCCGCTCTGGTGGCTTCATCAAAGGCCAGTCCCCATGCCAGATGCTGGGGGGCTTCTCTTGATAACTCTCCTGTTGATGCCCGGGCCGAACAACTTGTGTGGTTCGGGCCGGAACCTGAGGTTTCCTCTGCAGTGCTGACATGGATATTGGGGTTCTTCTGGAGTCTCCCCTGGAGAGTCAATCCTCCTCTCAAGTGAGGGCACGCACGTGTGCTTTCCTCCCGAGCTGTAGCAGCAGGGTCACGCTTCCCGTCGTGTGGATCAAGGGATCTGTGGCTTTCCCTGGAGGCTTTCCCACGAGGCTTTCTCACAGGGCTTTCCCTCGTGCCACCGTGGTGTGAGTTGATCCTCAGCGTGAAAGTCGAGGCAGTGCAGGGAAAACAGGTTCCTCTGGATTGGACTGATGCTGGGAGCCAGTATGAGGACTCCCGTCCGTGATAACGTCATGAGGAAGAAAAACTGACATAGGCATGGTGTGTTCAGACTTCAGGGACCCCTCTGGAAGTTCCTACGCACATACCCCAACAAAAATCTGCCGGCTTTTTTGCTCTGCTTTTCCACTCTTCTGACATTTTCTGGAAAAAGTCAATTCAGGGCTTTAGTCTTCAGCATTTGAAAGAGTGTTTCAATCCAAAAACCCCTCTGAATGCTTTCTAGCCTGCCTGCAGGACTCGTACAGCTGGGCATGTGATTGTTTGAGGCCTCCTTTCCCCAGGAGGCACAGGAAGCTTAAAGCATCCTAGGAATGTAGGGCATCCGAGGAGTCAAAATCTTTATAATAGGACTGATTAAAAGTTTCATTTTTTGGGTCAATGCTTGCTGCTAAATTTTCATATCCTTTATTTTTAGATAGAGTTGGTATATTAAAAAAAACAAGTAGTAGACCTGGTATTAGGAACATTAGATCTTTGAGTTAAGTACCTTCTTTGTTATAACCCACTGCACCTTTGTTTTATAGAGATGTAACTTTAATGCTTTAAGGAAATGCAGATTAAAGAAAAACACTTCAGAGGAAACAAAATTAACATTCATTAAGGAAGAGAGCCAAAAAGTGTTTAACAAGCCTCTTGGCCAGAAGATAATGTAAATCACCAGAGACCTTTTGTATACAAAATGATGTACAGAAAGAGTCTGGGGTGCAAACGCTACATAATTTTGTGTTACCCATTGAACTCCATGTTTTATCAAAAGTATAAAAGGCTTTATGAACAATAAAGGATGGGGCCAGTTTCTCGGACCAGTTTCTCGAACTAGTCTCTCGGCCTGGTTTCTTGAGACTCAGGCTCCCCCCGTGTCTTTTTCTCTCTTTCTTCTTCTCTCCCTTTCCTTCTCTCTGCTTTTTACTTTAACTTCAGGCTGAATCTCCACCAGGGGCGCGGAGGCTCGCCAGGTCTACTTACTTGCCTGGCTGTTAAGACCTGCACGAAAGGGAGCTTAAGGTGAGGCACCCTTAGATATTCAAGCAGGGGCTGGTGGCCCAACGTAGATGGTGAAAATTCTTTGTCTGGAATTTTATTGGCCTTCCACGTAAACCAAGATATTCAGCCCTTTTCCTCCAGTTAATCTTCTTACTACACTATAATTTCTTAATCTAATCTTACATTAATAAATAAAAAAAGACTTTCCACGACAACGCCGTCCATCCGTCGAATTCCCTGGATCCAGCGGGGCTGGACCCCGGCAGACTGAGATATCTGGGGACTCTTGGAATGGTGGCATGACCCTGGAGTTCCTCCGCCTTTCCTGTGGAAGCGCCTCCTCATGAGATGCGACGGGAACACCGGAATTCTTTCCCGAACATGCAGGGAAAGGATACCTGACCTCGAGGTATGAGGCGGAAACGGGGCTCCTCTGGATGTGGGCGGGATTCTCGTGCTTCCTCTCGAGTGGAGTCAGGTATGTCGGGGAACTTCTTGAGTTGCAGCAAGGGTGTGAAGGACCCTTTGGAAGTTCCAGAGGTTAGGTGTGATTAGCCTCGAGACGCCTCAGCGGAAAATGGGCCTCATCTCGCCTGGAGGGGACAACCTCCTGGATTTTCTAGTTGCGGCAGGTCCTCTCGTCTTACGACGGAGACCTCAGGGACCCGCTCTGGTGGCCTCAGGAAAGGCCAGTCCCCTGCGAGTTGCTCGGGGCCTCTCGGGATTTTCTGCCGTCCATGCCGGGGCTTAAGACCTTGTGTGGAGTCGGAGCCGGAACGTGAGGATTACTCTCAGTGCTGACATGGATCTTGGGGTACCTCCGGAGTCTCCCCAGGGGGGAGTTCAGTCCTCGTCTCAAGTAGGGGCATGCACGTGTGCTTCCTCCCGAATTGCAGCAGCAGTGTCACGCTTCCCTTCCCGGGATCAAGGATCAGTGGCTTTCCCTCGGGGCTTTCCCATGAGGCTTTCACACGAGGCTTTCCCACAGGGCTGTCCCACGTGCCACCGTGGTGTGAGTCGATCCTCGGCTTTGAAAGTTGAGGCAGTGCAGGGAAAACAGGTTTCCCTGGAATGGACTGAGATATCTGGGGCACTCTGGGAATGGTGGCACCACCCTGGAGTTCCTCTCGCCTTTCCTGTGGAGAGCGCCTCTTTTTGAGATGCGACGGGAACGCCGGGAATTCTTTCCCGACCACGCAGGGAACGGATCCCTACTCTCGAGCTAGGAGGCGGAAACGGGCTCCTCTGGATGTGGGCGGGACTCTCGTGCTTCCTCTCGAGTGGAGATGGGTTTATCTGGGAACTTCTTAAGTTGCAGCAGGGGTGTGAAGGACCCTTTGGAAGTTTCAGAGGTTATGTGTGATTAGCCTCGAGACGCCTCAGCGGAAATGGGCCTCATCACGCCTGGAGGTGAGAACCTCCTGGATTTTCTCGAGTTGCGGCAGGTGCTCTCAACTTACAAAGTGCACAATAGGGACCCGCTCTGTTGGCCTTAGAAAGGCCAGTCCCCATGCGAGTTGCTCGGGGGCCTCTCGGGATTCCTCTCCCGACGATGCCGGGGCCTAAGACCTTGTGTGGAGTCGGTGCTGGAACCTGAGGATTCCTCTCCAGTGCTGACATGGATCTTGGGGTACTTCTGGAGTCTCCCCAGGGGAGTCAGTCCTGGTCTCGAGTTTGGGTATGCACGTGCGCT
>NW_017202505.1:0-6351 GCF_001704415.2 Capra hircus
GGAGGGGAGTCAGTCTCGTCTCCTCGTCTCTAGTGGGCCTGCACGTGCGCTTTCCTCTCGAGCTGTAGCAGCAGTGTCACTCTTCCCTTCGCATATATCAAGGGATCTGTGGCTTTCCCTCGAGCTTTCCCACGAGGCGTTCCCACGAGGCTTTCCACAGGGCTATCCACGTGCCACCCGTCGTGTGAGTCGATCCTCGCTTGAAAGTCGAGGCAGTGCAGGGAAAACAGGTTTCCCTGGAATGGACTGAGACATCTGGGGGACTCTGGAATGGTGGCACGACCCTGGAGTCCTCTTGCCTTTCCTGTGGAGAGCGCCTCCTCTTGAGATGCGAAGGAACGCCGGGAATTCTTTCCCGACCACGCAGGGACAGGATCATTTCTCTCGAGCAAGAGTAGAAACGGGCTCCTGGATGTGGGCAGAACTCTCGTGCTTCCTCTCGAGTGGAGACGGGTATGTCAGGGAACTTCTTGAGTTGCAGGAAGGGTGTGAAGGACCCTTTGGAAGTTCCAGATGTTAGGTGTGATTAGACTCTAGACGCCTGAGCGGAAATGGGCCTCATCTCGCCTGGAGGGGAGAACCTCCTGGATTTTCTCGAGTTGCGGCAGGTGCTCTCGACTTACGTCGGGACCTGAGGGACCCGCTCTGGTGGACTCAGGAAAGGCCAATCCCCATGAGAGTTGTTCGGGGGGCCTATCAGGATTCCTCTCCCTCGATGCAGGGGCATAAGATCTTGTGTGGAGTCGGTGCCGGAACCTGAGCATTCCTCTCCAGTGCTGACATGGATCTTGGGGTACTTCTGGAGTCTCCCCAGGGGAGTCAGTGCTCGTCTCTAGTGGGGGCATGCATGTGCGCTTTCCTCCGAGCTGTAGCAGCAGTGTCACACTTCCCTTCGCGTGGATCAAGGGATCAGGGGCTTTCCTCGAGGCTTTCCGATGAGGCTTTCCCACTTCCCACGAGGCTTTCCCACGCTGTCCCACAGTGCCCCACGTGGGTGGTGAGTCGATCCTCGGCTTGAACGTCGAGGCAGTGCAGGGAAAAGAGTTTCCCTGGAATGGACTGAGACATCTGGGGGACTCTGGAATGGTGGCACGACCCTGGAGTTCCTCTCGCCTTTCCTTTGGAGAGCGCCTCCTCTTGAGATGCGACGGGAACGCCGGGAATTCTTTCCCGAAACGCAGGGAAAGGATCCCTCCTCTCGAGCTAGGAGGGCGGAAACGGGGCTCCTCTGGATGTGGGCTGGGACTCTCGTGCTTCCTCTGCGAGTGGAGACGGGTATGTCGGAGGAACTTTCTTGAGTTGCAGCAAGGGTGTGAAGGACCCTTTGGGAAGTTCCAGAGGTTAGGTGTGATTAGACCTCGAGACGCCTCAGCGGAAATGGGCTCATCTCGCCTGGAGGGGAGAACCTCCTGGATATTTCTCGAGTTGCGGCAGGTGCTCTCGACTTACGATGGGGACTCAGGGACCCGCTCTGGTGGCCTCAGGAAAGGCCAGTCCCCATGCGAGTTGCTCGGGGGCCTCTCGGCATTCCTCTCCGTTCGATGCCTGGGGCCTAAGACCTTGTGTGGAGCGGTGCCGGAACCTGAGGATTAATCTCCAGTGCCGACATGGATCTTGGGGTATTTCTGGAGTCTCCCCAGGGGAGTCAGTCCTCGTCTCCAGTGGGGGCATGCACGTGCGCTTTCCTCCCGAGGTGTAGCAGCAGTGTCACGCTTCCATAGGCGTGGATCAAGGGATCTGTGACTTTCGCTTGAGGCTTTCCACGAGCATTTCCCACGAGGCTGTCACACAGGGCTGTCCCACGTGCCAACGTGGTGTGAGTCGATCCTCGGCTTGAAAGTCAAGGCAGTGCAGGGAAAACAGGTTTCCCTGGAATGGACTAAGACATCTGGGGGACTCTGGGAATGGTGGCACGACCCTGGAGTTCCTCTCGCCTTTCCTATGGAGAGCGCCTCCTCTTGAGATGCGACGGGAACGCCGGGAATTCTTTCCCAACCACACAGGGAAAGGATCCCTCCTCTCGAGCTAGGAGGCGGAAAAGTGGCTCCTCTAGATGTGGGTGGGACTCTCCTGCTTCCTCTCGAGTGGAGACGGATATGTCGGGAATTTCTTGAGTTGAAGCAAGGGTGTGAAGGACCCTTTGGAAGTTCCAGAGGTTAGGTGTGATTAGACTCGAGACGCATCAGGGGAAAAGGGCCTCTTCTCGCCTGGAGGGAGAACCTCCTGGAGTTTCTCGAGTTGCGGCAGGTGCTCTCGACTTACGACGGGGACCTCAAGGACCCGCTCTGGTGGACTCAGGAAAGGCCAGTCCCCATGCGAATTGCTCGTAGGCCTCTCGGGATTCCTCCCATCAATGCCGGGCGCCTAAGATCTTGTGTGGAGTCAGTGTCGGAACCTGAGGATTCCTCTCAATTGCTGCCATGGATCTTGGGGTACTTCTGGAGTCTCCCCAGGGGAGTCAGTCCTCGTCTCGATTCGGGGCATGCACGTGCGCTTTCCTCCGGAGCTGTAGCAGCAGTGTCGTGCTTCCTTCGCGTGGATCAAGGGATCTGTGGCTTTCCCTCGAGGCTTTCCCACGAGGCTTTCCGACAGGGCTGTCCCACGAGCCACCGTGGTGTGAGTCGATCCTCGGCTTGCAAGTCGAGGCAGTGCAGGGAAAGCAGGTTTCCCTGGAATGGACTGAGATATCTGGGGGACTCAGGGAATGGTGGCACGGACTCTGGAATTCCTCTCGCCTTTCCTGTGGAGAGCGCCTCCTCTTGAGATGAGACGGGAAACGCCGGGAATTCTTTTCCCGATCATGCAGGGAAAGGATCCCTCCTCTCGAGCTAGGAGGCCGGAAACGGGGCTCCTCTGGATGTGGGCGGGACTCTCGTGCTTCCTCTCGAGTGGAGACGGTTATGTCGGGGAACTTCTTGAGTTGCAGCATGGTTGTGAAGGACCTTTGGAAGTTCCAGAGGTTAGGTGTGATTGGCCTCGAGACGCCTCAGCGGAAATGGGCCTCATCTCGCCTGGAGGGGAGAACCTCCTGGATTTTCTCGAGGTTGCAGCAGGTGCTCTTGACTTTCGACGGGGACCTCAGGGCACCCGCTCTGGTGGCCTCAGGAAAGGCCCAGTCCCCAAGCGATTTCCTCAGGGACCTCTCTGGATTCCTCTCCCGTCGATGCCAGGGCCTAAGATCTTGTGTGCAGTCGGTGTGGCAACCTGAGGATTCCTCTCCAGTGCTGACATGGATCTTGGGGTACCTCTGGAGTCTCCCCAGGGGAGTCAGTCCTCGTCTCGATGGGGGGATGCACGTGCGCTTTCCTCCCGAGCTGTAGCAGCAGAGTCGCGCTTGCCTTCCCGTGGATCAAGGGATCTGTGGCTTTCCCCCGAGGCTTTCCCACAGGGCTGTCCCACGTGTCACCGTGGTGTGAGTCGATCCTCGGCCTTGAAAGTAGAGGCAGTGCAATGAAAACAGGTTTCCCTGGAATGGACTGAGACATCTGGGGGACTCTGGGAATGGTGGCACGACTCTGGAGTTCCTCTCGCCTTTCCTGTGGAGAGCGCCTCCTCTTGAGATGCGACGGGAACGCCGGGAATTCTTTCCCCACCACGCAGGGAAAGGATCCCTCCTCTCGAGCTAGGAGTCGGAAACGGGGCTCCTCTGGATGTGGGCGGGGACTCTCGTGCTTCCTCTCGAGTGGAGACGGGTATGTCGGGGAACTTCATGAGTTTGCAGCAAGGGTGTGAAGGACCCTTTGGAAGTTCCAGATTTTAGGTGTGATTAGCCTAGAGACGCCTGAGCGGAAATGGGCCTCATCTCGCCTAGAGGGGGAGAAACCTCCTGTATTTTCTCGAGTTGCGGCAGGTGCTCTCGACTTACGACGGGGACATCCGGGACCCGCTCTGGTGGCCTCAGGAAAGGCCAGTCCCATGCGAGTTGCTCGGGGCCTCCCGGGATTTCCGCACCCGTCGATGCCGGGGCATAAGACCTTGTGCGGAGTCGGTGCTGGAACCTGAGGATTCCTCTCCCGTGCCGACATGGATCCTGGGGTACTTCTGGAGTCTCCCCAGGGGAGTCAGTCCTCGTCGCGAGTGGGGGCATGCACGTGCGCTTTCCTCCGAGCTATAGCAGAAGTGTCACGCTTCCCTTCGCATGGAACAAGTTATCTGTGGCTTTCGCTTGAGGGTTTCCCACGGAGCTTTCCCACTAGGCTTTCCCACGAGGCTTTCCCACGAGGCTTTCCCACGAGCGTTTCCCACAGGGCTGTCCCACGTGCCACAGTGGTGTAAGTCGATCCTCGGCTTGAAAGTCGAGGCAGTGCAGGGAAAACAGGTTTCCCTGGAATGGACTGAGACATCTGGGGGTACTCTGGGAATGGTGGCACGATCCTGGAGTTCCTCTCGCCTTTCCTGTGCGAGAGCGCCTTCTCCTGAGATGCGACGGGAACGCGGGAAATTCTTTCCCCACCACGCAGGGAAAGGATCCCTCCTCTCGAGCTAGGAGGCGGAAACGGGTCTCCTCTGGATATTGGCGGAACTCTCGTGCTTCCTCTCGAGTGGAGACGGGTATGTCGGGGAACTTCTTGAGTTGCAGCAAGGGTGTGAAGGACCCTTTGGAAGTTCCAGAGGTTAGGTGTGATTAGCCACGAGACGCCTCAGCACAATGGGCCCAATCTCGCCTGGAGGGGAGAACCTCCTCGATTTTCTTGAGTTGCGGAGGGGTTCTCGACCATTCGACGGGGACCTCAGGGACCCCTCTGATGGCCTCAGGAAAGGCCAGTCCCCATGCAAGTTGCTCGGGGCCTCTCGGGATTCCTCTCCCGTCGATGCGGGCCTAAGATCTTGTGTGGAGTCGTGCCGGAACCTGAGCATTCCTCTCCAGTGCTGAGATGGATCTTGGGGTAGTTCTGGAGTCACCCAGGGGAGTCAGTCCTCGTCTCGAGTGGGGGCATGCACGTGCGCTTTCCTTCGAGCTGTAGCAACAGTGTCGCGCTTCCCTTCGCGTGGATCAAGGGATCTGTGGCGTTCCCTCGAGGCTTACCCTAGAGGCTTTCCACAAGGCTTTCCTACAGGGCTGTCCCACGTGCCACCGTTGTGTGAGTTGATCCTCGGCTTGAAAGTCAGGGCAGTGCAGGGAAAACAGGTTTCCCTGGAATGGACTGAGACATCTGGGGGACTCTGGGAATGGTGGCAGGACCCTGGAGTTCTTCTTGCCTTTCCTGTGGAGATCGCCTCCTCTTGAGATGCGACGGGAACGCCGGGAATTCTTTCCAACCACGCAGGGAAAGGATCCCTCCTCTCGAACTAGGAGGCGGAATCGGGGCTCTCTGGATATGGCGGGACTCTCGTGCTTCCTCTCGAGCGGAGACGGGTATATCGGGGGAACTTCTTGAGTTGCAGCAAGGGTGTGAAGGACCCTTTGGAAGTTCCACAGGTTAGTTGTGATTAGCCTCGACGCCTCAGTGGAAATGGGCCTCATCTCGCATGGACGGCAGATCTCCTGGATTTTCTCGAGTTTTGGAAGTGCTCTCGACTTACGATGGGGGACCGCTCTGGTGGCCTCAGGAAAGGTCAGTCCCCATGCGAGTTGCTCGGGGGCCTCTCGGGATTCCTCTCCCTTCGATGCCGGGACTAACACCTTGTGTGGAGTCAGTACCGGAACCTGAGGATTCCTCTCCAGTGCTGTCATGGATCTTGGGGTACTTCTGGAGTCTCCCCAGGTGAGTCAGTCCACGTCTCGAGTGGGGCATACAGGTGCGCTTTCCTCCTGAGCTGTAGCAGCAGTGTCACTCTTCCCTTCGCGTGGATCAAATGATCTGTGGCTTTCCTTTCCCACCCACGTGCCACCGTGTTGTGAGTCGATCCTCGGCTTGAAATTCGAGGCAGTGCAGGGAAAACAGGTTTCCCTGGAATGGACTGAGTCATCTGGGGACTCTGGGAATGGTGGCACGACCCTGGAGTTCCTCTCGCCTTTCCTGTGGAGAGCGCATCCTCTTGAGATGCGACGGGAATGCCGGGAATTCTTTCCCGACCACGCAGGGAAAGGATCCCTCCTATCGAGGTATGAGGCGGAAACGGGGTTCCTCTGGATGTGGGCGGGACTCTCGTGCTTCCTTTCCAGTGGAGACGGGTATGTCGGGAAACTTCTTGAGTTGCAGCAAGGGTGTGAAGGACCCTTTGGAAGTTCTAGAGGCTCGGTGTTATTAGCCTCGAGACGCCTCAACAGAAATGGGCCTCATCTCGCCTGGAGGGGGAACCTCCTGGATTTCTCGAGATGCGGCAGGTGCTCTCGACTTAAGACGGGGACCTCAGGGACGCATTCTGGTGGCCTCAGGAAAGGCCATTCCCCATGCGAGTTTCTCCGGG